>NW_027278182.1:0-17415 GCF_030028105.1 Mobula birostris
GAAGAAGGAGAGACAATCAAAGGGTGCCAGACAACTTATAATCAGGTACTGAGTAAAGTTAGGACATTAACATCATCTGAGCACTCAGTACCTTTGAGTAAAATTGAAAAGTATCTTCTGTGATTGCTATTGCTTTGCTATTGTTCTATTCTCGCTGAGAAAGTGACTTTTATTCCTGTAGGAGCACAGAGATGCAAGTGGTAGCAGACAAGTTAGAATCATGTGCTAAGTACATTTAGGAGATTTACTTCTACTTACCCTCTTTACCTTTGAGTAAAATAGAAAAGTATCTGCTTTGATTCCAATTGCTTTGCTATTGTTCCATTCACATTGAGAAAGTGACTTTTTTTCCTGAAGGAGAACAGACATGCAAGTGATACCAGACAGCTTAAAATGATGTACTGAGTAATGTTAGGAAGTGTACATCTACTTAGCACTCTGTACCTCTGAGTAAAATTGAATAGTATATTCTTCGAATCTGAAAGCATTGCTTTTGTTGTGAGCACAGCGAGAAAATGACTTTTTTTCCTGAAGAAGCACAGACAATCAAAGGGTGCCAGACAACTTAGAATCAGGTACTGAGTAAAGTTAGGACGTTTACATCAACTGAGCACTCAGTACCTTTGAGTAAAATTGAAAAGTATCTTCTTTGATTCCAACTGCTGTACTATTGTTCCATTCACATTGAGAAAGTGACTTTTTTTCCTGAAGGAGCACGGAGATGCAAGTGGTAGCAGACAAGTTAGAATCATGTGCTAAGTACATTTAGGAGATTTACTTCTACTTACCCTCTTTACCTTTGAGTAAAATTGAAAAGTATCTTCTTTGATTCCAATTGCTTTGCTATTGTTCCATTCACATTGAGAAAGTGACTTTTTTTCCTGAAGGAGCACGGACATGCAAGTGATACCAGACAGCTTAAAATGATGTACTGAGTAATGTTAGGAAGTGTACATCTACTTAGCACTCTGTACCTCTGAGTAAAATTGAATAGTATATTCTTCGAATCTGAAAGCATTGCTTTTGTTGTGAGCACAGTGAGAAAATGACTTTTTTCCCTGAAGAAGTACAGACAATCAATGGGTGCCAGACAACTTAGAATCAGGTACTGAGTAAAGTTAGGACGTTTACATCAACTCAGTACTCAGTACCTTTGAGTAAAATTGAAAAGTATCTTCTGTGATTGCTATCACTTTGCTACTGTTCCATTCACATTGAGAAAGCAACTTTTTTTCCTGAAGGAGAACAGACATGCAAGTGGTACCAGACAACACAGAACCATGTGCTAAGCAAAGTTAGGACGTTTACATCTACTTAGCACTCTGTACCTCTGAGTAAAATTGATTAGTATATTCTTCGATTCTGAAAACATTGCTTTTGTTGTGAGCACAGTGAGAAAATGACTTTTTTTCCTGAAGAAGCACAGACAATCAAAGGGTGCCAGACAAGTTATAATCAGGTACTGAGTAAAGTTAGGATGCTTACATCAACTGAGCTCTCTGTACCTTTGAGTAAAATTGAAAAGTATCTTCTTTGATTCCAATTGCTTTGCTATTGTTCCATTCACATTGAGAAAGTGACTTTTTTTCCTGAAGGAGCACAGACATGCAAGTGATACCAGACAGCTTAAAATGATGTACTGAGTAATGTTAGGAAGTGTACATCTACTTAGCACTCTGTACCTCTGAGTAAAATTGAATAGTATATTCTTCGAATCTGAAAGCATTGCTTTTGTTGTGAGCACAGCGAGAAAATGACTTTTTTTCCTGAAGAAGCACAGACAATCAAAGGGTGCCAGACAACTTAGAATCAGGTACTGAGTAAAGTTAGGACGTTTACATCAACTCAGTACTCAGTACCTTTGAGTAAAATTGAAAAGTATCTTCTGTGTTTGCTATCACTTTGCTACTGTTCCATTCACATTGTGAAAGCAACTTTTTTTCCTGAAGGAGAACATATATGCAAGCGGTAGCAGACAAGTTAGAATCATGTGCTAAGCAAAGTTAGGACGTTTACATCTACTTAGCACTCTGTACCTCTGAGTAAAATTGAATAGTATATTCTTCGAATCTGAAAACATTGCTTTTGTTGTGAGCACAGTGAGAAAATGACTTTTTTTCCTGAAGAAGCACAGACAATCAAACGGTGCCAGACAAGTTATAATCAGGTACTGAGTAAAGTTAGGATGCTTACATCAACTGAGCTCTCTGTACCTTTGAGTAAAATTGAAAAGTATCTTCTTTGATTCCAACTGCTGTACTATTGTTCCATTCACATTGAGAAAGTGACTTTTTTTCCTGAAGGAGCACAGAGATGCAAGTTGTAGCAGACAAGTTAGAATCATGTGCTAAGTACATTTAGGAGATTTACTTCTACGTACCCTGTTTACCTTTGGGAAAAATTGAAAAGTACCTTCTTTGATTCCAAATGCTCTGCTATTGTTTCATTCACGTTGAGAAAGTGACTTTTTTTCCTGAAGGAGCACAGACATGCAAGTGATACCAGACAGCTTAGAATGATGTACTGAGTAATGTTAGGAAGTGTACATCGACTTAGCACTCTGTACCTCTGAGTAAAATTGAATAGTATATTCTTCGAATCTGAAAGCATTGCTTTTGTTGTGAGCACAGTGAGAAAATGACTTTTTTTCCTGAAGAAGCACAGACAATCAAAGGGTGCCAGACAAGTTATAATGAGGTACTGAGTAAAGTTAGTATGCTTAACATCAACTGAGCACTCTGTACCTTTGAGTAAAATTGAAAAGTATCTTCTTTGATTCCAACTGCTGTACTATTGTTCCATTCACGTTGAGAAAGTGACTTTTTTTCCTGAAGGAGCACAGACATGCAAGTGGTACCAGACAAGTTAGAATCATGTGCTAAGTACATTCAGGTCGTTTACATCTACTTACCCTCTTTACCTTTAAGTAAAATTGAGAAGTATCTTCTTTGATTCCAATTGATTTGGTAATCTTCCATTTACATTGAGAAAGTGACTTTTTTTCCTGAAGGAGCACAGACATGCAAGTGGTACCAGACAAGTTAGAATCATGTGCTAAGTACATTCAGGTCGTTTACATCTACTTACCCTCTTTACCTTTAAGTAAAATTGAGAAGTATCTTCTTTGATTCCAATTGATTTGGTATTCTTCCATTTACATTGAGAAAGTGACTTTTGTTCCTGAAGAAGGAGAGACAATCAAAGGGTGCCAGACAACTTATAATCAGGTACTGAGTAAAGTTAGGACATTAACATCATCTGAGCACTCAGTACCTTTGAGTAAAATTGAAAAGTATCTTCTGTGATTGCTATTGCTTTGCTATTGTTCTATTCACGCTGAGAAAGTGACTTTTATTCCTGTAGGAGCACAGAGATGCAAGTGGTAGCAGACAAGTTAGAATCATGTGCTAAGTACATTTAGGAGATTTACTTCTACTTACCCTCTTTACCTTTGAGTAAAATAGAAAAGTATCTGCTTTGATTCCAATTGCTTTGCTATTGTTCCATTCACATTGAGAAATTGACTTTTTTTCCTGAAGGAGAACAGACATGCAAGTGATACCAGACAGCTTAAAATGATGTACTGAGTAATGTTAGGAAGTGTACATCTACTTAGCACTCTGTACCTCTGAGTAAAATTGAATAGTATATTCTTCGAATCTGAAAGCATTGCTTTTGTTGTGAGCACAGCGAGAAAATGACTTTTTTTCCTGAAGAAGCACAGACAATCAAAGGGTGCCAGACAACTTAGAATCAGGTACTGAGTAAAGTTAGGACGTTTACATCAACTGAGCACTCAGTACCTTTGAGTAAAATTGAAAAGTATCTTCTTTGATTCCAACTGCTGTACTATTGTTCCATTCACATTGAGAAAGTGACTTTTTTTCCTGAAGGAGCACGGAGATGCAAGTGGTAGCAGACAAGTTAGAATCATGTGCTAAGTACATTTAGGAGATTTACTTCTACTTACCCTCTTTACCTTTGAGTAAAATTGAAAAGTATCTTCTTTGATTCCAATTGCTTTCCTATTGTTCCATTCACATTGAGAAAGTGACTTTTTTTCCTGAAGGAGCACGGACGTGCAAGTGATACCAGACAGCTTAAAATGATGTACTGAGTAATGTTAGGAAGAGTACATCTACTTAGCACTCTGTACCTCTGAGTAAAATTGAATAGTATATTCTTCGAATCTGAAAGCATTGCTTTTGTTGTGAGCACAGTGAGAAAATGACTTTTTTTCCTGAAGAAGTACAGACAATCAATGGGTGCCAGACAACTTAGAATCAGGTACTGAGTAAAGTTAGGACGTTTACATCAACTCAGTACTCAGTACCTTTGAGTAAAATTGAAAAGTATCTTCTGTGATTGCTATCACTTTGCTACTGTTCCATTCACATTGAGAAAGCAACTTTTTTTCCTGAAGGAGAACAGACATGCAAGTGGTACCAGACAACACAGAACCATGTGCTAAGCAAAGTTAGGACGTTTACATCTACTTAGCACTCTGTACCTCTGAGTAAAATTGATTAGTATATTCTTCGATTCTGAAAACATTGCTTTTGTTGTGAGCACAGTGAGAAAATGACTTTTTTTCCTGAAGAAGCACAGACAATCAAAGGGTGCCAGACAAGTTATAATCAGGTACTGAGTAAAGTTAGGATGCTTACATCAACTGAGCTCTCTGTACCTTTGAGTAAAATTGAAAAGTATCTTCTTTGATTCCAATTGCTTTGCTATTGTTCCATTCACATTGAGAAAGTGACTTTTTTTCCTGAAGGAGCACAGACATGCAAGTGATACCAGACAGCTTAAAATGATGTACTGAGTAATGTTAGGAAGTGTACATCTACTTAGCACTCTGTACCTCTGAGTAAAATTGAATAGTATATTCTTCGAATCTGAAAACATTGCTTTTGTTGTGAGCACAGTGAGAAAATGACTTTTTTTCCTGAAGAAGCACAGACAATCAACGGGTGCCAGACAAGTTATAATCAGGTACTGAGTAAAGTTAGGATGCTTACATCAACTGAGCATTCAGTACCTTTGAGTAAAATTGAAAAGTATCTTCTTTGATTCCAACTGCTGTACTATTGTTCCATTCACATTGAGAAAGTGACTTTTTTTCCTGAAGGAGCACAGAGATGCAAGTGGTAGCAGACAAGTTAGAATCATGTGCTAAGTACATTTAGGAGATTTATTTCTACTTACCCTCTTTACCTTTGAGTAAAATTGAAAAGTATCTTCTTTGATTCCAATTGCTTTGCTATTGTTCCATTCACATTGAGAAAGTGACTTTTTTTCCTGAAGGAGCACAGACATGCAAGTGACACCAGACAGCTTAAAATGATGTACTGAGTAATGTTAGGAAGTGTACATCTACTTAGCACTCTGTACCTCTGAGTAAAATTGAAAAGTATCTTCTGTGTTTGCTATCACTTTGCTACTGTTCCATTCACATTGTGAAAGCAACTTTTTTTCCTGAAGGAGAACATATATGCAAGCGGTAGCAGACAAGTTAGAATCATGTGCTAAGCAAAGTTAGGACGTTTACATCTACTTAGCACTCTGTACCTCTGAGTAAAATTGAATAGTATATTCTTCGAATCTGAAAACATTGCTTTTGTTGTGAGCACAGTGAGAAAATGACTTTTTTTCCTGAAGAAGCACAGACAATCAAACGGTGCCAGACAAGTTATAATCAGGTACTGAGTAAAGTTAGGATGCTTACATCAACTGAGCTCTCTGTACCTTTGAGTAAAATTGAAAAGTATCTTCTTTGATTCCAACTGCTGTACTATTGTTCCATTCACATTGAGAAAGTGACTTTTTTTCCTGAAGGAGCACAGAGATGCAAGTGGTAGCAGACAAGTTAGAATCATGTGCTAAGTACATTTAGGAGATTTACTTCTACGTACCCTGTTTACCTTTGGGAAAAATTGAAAAGTACCTTCTTTGATTCCAAATGCTCTGCTATTGTTTCATTCACGTTGAGAAAGTGACTTTTTTTCCTGAAGGAGCACAGACATGCAAGTGATACCAGACAGCTTAGAATGATGTACTGAGTAATGTTAGGAAGTGTACATCGACTTAGCACTCTGTACCTCTGAGTAAAATTGAATAGTATATTCTTCGAATCTGAAAGCATTGCTTTTGTTGTGAGCACAGTGAGAAAATGACTTTTTTTCCTGAAGAAGCACAGACAATCAAAGGGTGCCAGACAAGTTATAATGAGGTACTGAGTAAAGTTAGTATGCTTAACATCAACTGAGCACTCTGTACCTTTGAGTAAAATTGAAAAGTATCTTCTTTGATTCCAACTGCTGTACTATTGTTCCATTCACGTTGAGAAAGTGACTTTTTTTCCTGAAGGAGCACAGACATGCAAGTGGTACCAGACAAGTTAGAATCATGTGCTAAGTACATTCAGGTCGTTTACATCTACTTACCCTCTTTACCTTTAAGTAAAATTGAGAAGTATCTTCTTTGATTCCAATTGATTTGGTAATCTTCCATTTACATTGAGAAAGTGACTTTTTTTCCTGAAGGAGCACAGACATGCAAGTGGTACCAGACAAGTTAGAATCATGTGCTAAGTACATTCAGGTCGTTTACATCTACTTACCCTCTTTACCTTTAAGTAAAATTGAGAAGTATCTTCTTTGATTCCAATTGATTTGGTATTCTTCCATTTACATTGAGAAAGTGACTTTTGTTCCTGAAGAAGGAGAGACAATCAAAGGGTGCCAGACAACTTATAATCAGGTACTGAGTAAAGTTAGGACATTAACATCATCTGAGCACTCAGTACCTTTGAGTAAAATTGAAAAGTATCTTCTGTGATTGCTATTGCTTTGCTATTGTTCTATTCACGCTGAGAAAGTGACTTTTATTCCTGTAGGAGCACAGAGATGCAAGTGGTAGCAGACAAGTTAGAATCATGTGCTAAGTACATTTAGGAGATTTACTTCTACTTACCCTCTTTACCTTTGAGTAAAATAGAAAAGTATCTGCTTTGATTCCAATTGCTTTGCTATTGTTCCATTCACATTGAGAAATTGACTTTTTTTCCTGAAGGAGAACAGACATGCAAGTGATACCAGACAGCTTAAAATGATGTACTGAGTAATGTTAGGAAGTGTACATCTACTTAGCACTCTGTACCTCTGAGTAAAATTGAATAGTATATTCTTCGAATCTGAAAGCATTGCTTTTGTTGTGAGCACAGCGAGAAAATGACTTTTTTTCCTGAAGAAGCACAGACAATCAAAGGGTGCCAGACAACTTAGAATCAGGTACTGAGTAAAGTTAGGACGTTTACATCAACTGAGCACTCAGTACCTTTGAGTAAAATTGAAAAGTATCTTCTTTGATTCCAACTGCTGTACTATTGTTCCATTCACATTGAGAAAGTGACTTTTTTTCCTGAAGGAGCACGGAGATGCAAGTGGTAGCAGACAAGTTAGAATCATGTGCTAAGTACATTTAGGAGATTTACTTCTACTTACCCTCTTTACCTTTGAGTAAAATTGAAAAGTATCTTCTTTGATTCCAATTGCTTTCCTATTGTTCCATTCACATTGAGAAAGTGACTTTTTTTCCTGAAGGAGCACGGACATGCAAGTGATACCAGACAGCTTAAAATAATGTACTGAGTAATGTTAGGAAGAGTACATCTACTTAGCACTCTGTACCTCTGAGTAAAATTGAATAGTATATTCTTCGAATCTGAAAGCATTGCTTTTGTTGTGAGCACAGTGAGAAAATGACTTTTTTTCCTGAAGAAGTACAGACAATCAATGGGTGCCAGACAACTTAGAATCAGGTACTGAGTAAAGTTAGGACGTTTACATCAACTCAGTACTCAGTACCTTTGAGTAAAATTGAAAAGTATCTTCTGTGATTGCTATCACTTTGCTACTGTTCCATTCACATTGAGAAAGCAACTTTTTTTCCTGAAGGAGAACAGACATGCAAGTGGTACCAGACAACACAGAACCATGTGCTAAGCAAAGTTAGGACGTTTACATCTACTTAGCACTCTGTACCTCTGAGTAAAATTGATTAGTATATTCTTCGATTCTGAAAACATTGCTTTTGTTGTGAGCACAGTGAGAAAATGACTTTTTTTCCTGAAGAAGCACAGACAATCAAAGGGTGCCAGACAAGTTATAATCAGGTACTGAGTAAAGTTAGGATGCTTACATCAACTGAGCTCTCTGTACCTTTGAGTAAAATTGAAAAGTATCTTCTTTGATTCCAATTGCTTTGCTATTGTTCCATTCACATTGAGAAAGTGACTTTTTTTCCTGAAGGAGCACAGACATGCAAGTGATACCAGACAGCTTAAAATGATGTACTGAGTAATGTTAGGAAGTGTACATCTACTTAGCACTCTGTACCTCTGAGTAAAATTGAATAGTATATTCTTCGAATCTGAAAACATTGCTTTTGTTGTGAGCACAGTGAGAAAATGACTTTTTTTCCTGAAGAAGCACAGACAATCAACGGGTGCCAGACAAGTTATAATCAGGTACTGAGTAAAGTTAGGATGCTTACATCAACTGAGCATTCAGTACCTTTGAGTAAAATTGAAAAGTATCTTCTTTGATTCCAACTGCTGTACTATTGTTCCATTCACATTGAGAAAGTGACTTTTTTTCCTGAAGGAGCACAGAGATGCAAGTGGTAGCAGACAAGTTAGAATCATGTGCTAAGTACATTTAGGAGATTTATTTCTACTTACCCTCTTTACCTTTGAGTAAAATTGAAAAGTATCTTCTTTGATTCCAATTGCTTTGCTATTGTTCCATTCACATTGAGAAAGTGACTTTTTTTCCTGAAGGAGCACAGACATGCAAGTGACACCAGACAGCTTAAAATGATGTACTGAGTAATGTTAGGAAGTGTACATCTACTTAGCACTCTGTACCTCTGAGTAAAATTGAATAGTATATTCTTCGAATCTGAAAACATTGCTTTTGTTCTGAGCACAGTGAGAAAATGACTTTTTTTCCTGAAGAAGCACAGACAATCAAAGGGTGCCAGACAAGTTATAATCAGGTACTGAGTAAAGTTAGGATGCTTACATCAACTGAGCTCTCTGTACCTTTGAGTAAAATTGAAAAGTATCTTCTTTGATTCCAACTGCTGTACTATTGTTCCATTCACATTGAGAAAGTGACTTTTTTTCCTGAAGGAGCACAGAGATGCAAGTGGTAGCAGACAAGTTAGAATCATGTGCTAAGTACATTAAGGAGATTTACTTCTACGTACCCTGTTTACCTTTGGGAAAAATTGAAAAGTACCTTCTTTGATTCCAAATGCTCTGCTATTGTTTCATTCACGTTGAGAAAGTGACTTTTTTTCCTGAAGGAGCACAGACATGCAAGTGATACCAGACAGCTTAGAATGATGTACTGAGTAATGTTAGGAAGTGTACATCGACTTAGCACTCTGTACCTCTGAGTAAAATTGAATAGTATATTCTTCGAATCTGAAAGCATTGCTTTTGTTGTGAGCACAGTGAGAAAATGACTTTTTTTCCTGAAGAAGCACAGACAATCAAAGGGTGCCAGACAAGTTATAATGAGGTACTGAGTAAAGTTAGGATGCTTAACATCAACTGAGCACTCTGTACCTTTGAGTAAAATTGAAAAGTATCTTCTTTGATTCCAACTGCTGTACTATTGTTCCATTCACGTTGAGAAAGTGACTTTTTTTCCTGAAGGAGCACAGACATGCAAGTGGTACCAGACAAGTTAGAATCATGTGCTAAGTACATTCAGGTCGTTTACATCTACTTACCCTCTTTACCTTTAAGTAAAATTGAGAAGTATCTTCTTTGATTCCAATTGATTTGCTATTGTTCCATTCACATTGAGAAAGTGACTTTTTTTCCTGAAGGAGCACAGACATGCAAGTGATACCAGACAGCTTAAAATGATGTACTGAGTAATGTTAGGAAGTGTACATCTACTTAGCACTCTGTACCTCTGAGTAAAATTGAATAGTATATTCTTCGAATCTGAAAACATTGCTTTTGTTGTGAGCACAGTGAGAAAATGACTTTTTTTCCTGAAGAAGCACAGACAATCAACGGGTGCCAGACAAGTTATAATCAGGTACTGAGTAAAGTTAGGATGCTTACATCAACTGAGCATTCAGTACCTTTGAGTAAAATTGAAAAGTATCTTCTTTGATTCCAACTGCTGTACTATTGTTCCATTCACATTGAGAAAGTGACTTTTTTTCCTGAAGGAGCACAGAGATGCAAGTGGTAGCAGACAAGTTAGAATCATGTGCTAAGTACATTTAGGAGATTTATTTCTACTTACCCTCTTTACCTTTGAGTAAAATTGAAAAGTATCTTCTTTGATTCCAATTGCTTTGCTATTGCTCCATTCACATTGAGAAAGTGACTTTTTTTCCTGAAGGAGCACAGACATGCAAGTGACACCAGACAGCTTAAAATGATGTACTGAGTAATGTTAGGAAGTGTACATCTACTTAGCACTCTGTACCTCTGAGTAAAATTGAATAGTATATTCTTCGAATCTGAAAACATTGCTTTTGTTGTGAGCACAGTGAGAAAATGACTTTTTTTCCTGAAGAAGCACAGACAATCAAAGGGTGCCAGACAAGTTATAATCAGGTACTGAGTAAAGTTAGGATGCTTACATCAACTGAGCTCTCTGTACCTTTGAGTAAAATTGAAAAGTATCTTCTTTGATTCCAACTGCTGTACTATTGTTCCATTCACATTGAGAAAGTGACTTTTTTTCCTGAAGGAGCACAGAGATGCAAGTGGTAGCAGACAAGTTAGAATCATGTGCTAAGTACATTAAGGAGATTTACTTCTACGTACCCTGTTTACCTTTGGGAAAAATTGAAAAGTACCTTCTTTGATTCCAAATGCTCTGCTATTGTTTCATTCACGTTGAGAAAGTGACTTTTTTTCCTGAAGGAGCACAGACATGCAAGTGATACCAGACAGCTTAGAATGATGTACTGAGTAATGTTAGGAAGTGTACATCGACTTAGCACTCTGTACCTCTGAGTAAAATTGAATAGTATATTCTTCGAATCTGAAAGCATTGCTTTTGTTGTGAGCACAGTGAGAAAATGACTTTTTTTCCTGAAGAAGCACAGACAATCAAAGGGTGCCAGACAAGTTATAATGAGGTACTGAGTAAAGTTAGGATGCTTAACATCAACTGAGCACTCTGTACCTTTGAGTAAAATTGAAAAGTATCTTCTTTGATTCCAACTGCTGTACTATTGTTCCATTCACGTTGAGAAAGTGACTTTTTTTCCTGAAGGAGCACAGACATGCAAGTGGTACCAGACAAGTTAGAATCATGTGCTAAGTACATTCAGGTCGTTTACATCTACTTACCCTCTTTACCTTTAAGTAAAATTGAGAAGTATCTTCTTTGATTCCAATTGATTTGCTATTGTTCCATTCACATTGAGAAAGTGACTTTTTTTCCTGAAGGAGCACAGACATGCAAGTGATACCAGACAGCTTAAAATGATGTACTGAGTAATGTTAGGAAGTGTACATCTACTTAGCACTCTGTACCTCTGAGTAAAATTGAATAGTATATTCTTCGAATCTGAAAACATTGCTTTTGTTGTGAGCACAGTGAGAAAATGACTTTTTTTCCTGAAGAAGCACAGACAATCAACGGGTGCCAGACAAGTTATAATCAGGTACTGAGTAAAGTTAGGATGCTTACATCAACTGAGCATTCAGTACCTTTGAGTAAAATTGAAAAGTATCTTCTTTGATTCCAACTGCTGTACTATTGTTCCATTCACATTGAGAAAGTGACTTTTTTTCCTGAAGGAGCACAGAGATGCAAGTGGTAGCAGACAAGTTAGAATCATGTGCTAAGTACATTTAGGAGATTTATTTCTACTTACCCTCTTTACCTTTGAGTAAAATTGAAAAGTATCTTCTTTGATTCCAATTGCTTTGCTATTGTTCCATTCACATTGAGAAAGTGACTTTTTTTCCTGAAGGAGCACAGACATGCAAGTGACACCAGACAGCTTAAAATGATGTACTGAGTAATGTTAGGAAGTGTACATCTACTTAGCACTCTGTACCTCTGAGTAAAATTGAATAGTATATTCTTCGAATCTGAAAACATTGCTTTTGTTGTGAGCACAGTGAGAAAATGACTTTTTTTCCTGAAGAAGCACAGACAATCAAAGGGTGCCAGACAAGTTATAATCAGGTACTGAGTAAAGTTAGGATGCTTACATCAACTGAGCTCTCTGTACCTTTGAGTAAAATTGAAAAGTATCTTCTTTGATTCCAACTGCTGTACTATTGTTCCATTCACATTGAGAAAGTGACTTTTTTTCCTGAAGGAGCACAGAGATGCAAGTGGTAGCAGACAAGTTAGAATCATGTGCTAAGTACATTAAGGAGATTTACTTCTACGTACCCTGTTTACCTTTGGGAAAAATTGAAAAGTACCTTCTTTGATTCCAAATGCTCTGCTATTGTTTCATTCACGTTGAGAAAGTGACTTTTTTTCCTGAAGGAGCACAGACATGCAAGTGATACCAGACAGCTTAGAATGATGTACTGAGTAATGTTAGGAAGTGTACATCGACTTAGCACTCTGTACCTCTGAGTAAAATTGAATAGTATATTCTTCGAATCTGAAAGCATTGCTTTTGTTGTGAGCACAGTGAGAAAATGACTTTTTTTCCTGAAGAAGCACAGACAATCAAAGGGTGCCAGACAAGTTATAATGAGGTACTGAGTAAAGTTAGGATGCTTAACATCAACTGAGCACTCTGTACCTTTGAGTAAAATTGAAAAGTATCTTCTTTGATTCCAACTGCTGTACTATTGTTCCATTCACGTTGAGAAAGTGACTTTTTTTCCTGAAGGAGCACAGACATGCAAGTGGTACCAGACAAGTTAGAATCATGTGCTAAGTACATTCAGGTCGTTTACATCTACTTACCCTCTTTACCTTTAAGTAAAATTGAGAAGTATCTTCTTTGATTCCAATTGATTTGGTAATCTTCCATTTACATTGAGAAAGTGACTTTTTTTCCTGAAGGAGCACAGACATGCAAGTGGTACCAGACAAGTTAGAATCATGTGCTAAGTACATTCAGGTCGTTTACATCTACTTACCCTCTTTACCTTTAAGTAAAATTGAGAAGTATCTTCTTTGATTCCAATTGATTTGGTATTCTTCCATTTACATTGAGAAAGTGACTTTTTTTCCTGAAGGAGCACAGAGATACAAGTGGTAGCAGACAAGTTAGAATCATGTGCTAAATACATTTAGGACATTTACTTCTACTTACCTTCTTTACTTTTGAGTAAAATTGAAAAGTATCCTCTATGATTCCAATTGGTTTGCTATTGTTCACATGATGTACTGAGTAATGTTCGGACTTTTACATCTACTTAGCACTCTGTACCTCTGAGTAAAATTGAATAGTATATTCTTCGATTCTGAAAACATTGCTTTTGTTGTGAGCACAGTGAGAAAGTGACTTTTGTTCCTGAAGAAGGAGAGACAATCAAAGGGTGCCAGACAACTTATAATCAGGTACTGAGTAAAGTTAGGACATTAACATCATCTGAGCACTCAGTACCTTTGAGTAAAATTGAAAAGTATCTTCTGTGATTGCTATTGCTTTGCTATTGTTCTATTCTCGCTGAGAAAGTGACTTTTATTCCTGTAGGAGCACAGAGATGCAAGTGGTAGCAGACAAGTTAGAATCATGTGCTAAGTACATTTAGGAGATTTACTTCTACTTACCCTCTTTACCTTTGAGTAAAATAGAAAAGTATCTGCTTTGATTCCAATTGCTTTGCTATTGTTCCATTCACATTGAGAAAGTGACTTTTTTTCCTGAAGGAGAACAGACATGCAAGTGATACCAGACAGCTTAAAATGATGTACTGAGTAATGTTAGGAAGTGTACATCTACTTAGCACTCTGTACCTCTGAGTAAAATTGAATAGTATATTCTTCGAATCTGAAAACATTGCTTTTGTTGTGAGCACAGTGAGAAAATGACTTTTTTTCCTGAAGAAGCACAGACAATCAAAGGGTGCCAGACAAGTTATAATCAGGTACTGAGTAAAGTTAGGATGCTTACATCAACTGAGCTCTCTGTACCTTTGAGTAAAATTGAAAAGTATCTTCTTTGATTCCAACTGCTGTACTATTGTTCCATTCACATTGAGAAAGTGACTTTTTTTCCTGAAGGAGCACAGAGATGCAAGTGGTAGCAGACAAGTTAGAATCATGTGCTAAGTACATTAAGGAGATTTACTTCTACGTACCCTGTTTACCTTTGGGAAAAATTGAAAAGTACCTTCTTTGATTCCAAATGCTCTGCTATTGTTTCATTCACGTTGAGAAAGTGACTTTTTTTCCTGAAGGAGCACAGACATGCAAGTGATACCAGACAGCTTAGAATGATGTACTGAGTAATGTTAGGAAGTGTACATCGACTTAGCACTCTGTACCTCTGAGTAAAATTGAATAGTATATTCTTCGAATCTGAAAGCATTGCTTTTGTTGTGAGCACAGTGAGAAAATGACTTTTTTTCCTGAAGAAGCACAGACAATCAAAGGGTGCCAGACAAGTTATAATGAGGTACTGAGTAAAGTTAGGATGCTTAACATCAACTGAGCACTCTGTACCTTTGAGTAAAATTGAAAAGTATCTTCTTTGATTCCAACTGCTGTACTATTGTTCCATTCACGTTGAGAAAGTGACTTTTTTTCCTGAAGGAGCACAGACATGCAAGTGGTACCAGACAAGTTAGAATCATGTGCTAAGTACATTCAGGTCGTTTACATCTACTTACCCTCTTTACCTTTAAGTAAAATTGAGAAGTATCTTCTTTGATTCCAATTGATTTGCTATTGTTCCATTCACATTGAGAAAGTGACTTTTTTTCCTGAAGGAGCACAGACATGCAAGTGATACCAGACAGCTTAAAATGATGTACTGAGTAATGTTAGGAAGTGTACATCTACTTAGCACTCTGTACCTCTGAGTAAAATTGAATAGTATATTCTTCGAATCTGAAAACATTGCTTTTGTTGTGAGCACAGTGAGAAAATGACTTTTTTTCCTGAAGAAGCACAGACAATCAACGGGTGCCAGACAAGTTATAATCAGGTACTGAGTAAAGTTAGGATGCTTACATCAACTGAGCATTCAGTACCTTTGAGTAAAATTGAAAAGTATCTTCTTTGATTCCAACTGCTGTACTATTGTTCCATTCACATTGAGAAAGTGACTTTTTTTCCTGAAGGAGCACAGAGATGCAAGTGGTAGCAGACAAGTTAGAATCATGTGCTAAGTACATTTAGGAGATTTATTTCTACTTACCCTCTTTACCTTTGAGTAAAATTGAAAAGTATCTTCTTTGATTCCAATTGCTTTGCTATTGTTCCATTCACATTGAGAAAGTGACTTTTTTTCCTGAAGGAGCACAGACATGCAAGTGACACCAGACAGCTTAAAATGATGTACTGAGTAATGTTAGGAAGTGTACATCTACTTAGCACTCTGTACCTCTGAGTAAAATTGAATAGTATATTCTTCGAATCTGAAAACATTGCTTTTGTTGTGAGCACAGTGAGAAAATGACTTTTTTTCCTGAAGAAGCACAGACAATCAAAGGGTGCCAGACAAGTTATAATCAGGTACTGAGTAAAGTTAGGATGCTTACATCAACTGAGCTCTCTGTACCTTTGAGTAAAATTGAAAAGTATCTTCTTTGATTCCAACTGCTGTACTATTGTTCCATTCACATTGAGAAAGTGACTTTTTTTCCTGAAGGAGCACAGAGATGCAAGTGGTAGCAGACAAGTTAGAATCATGTGCTAAGTACATTAAGGAGATTTACTTCTACGTACCCTGTTTACCTTTGGGAAAAATTGAAAAGTACCTTCTTTGATTCCAAATGCTCTGCTATTGTTTCATTCACGTTGAGAAAGTGACTTTTTTTCCTGAAGGAGCACAGACATGCAAGTGATACCAGACAGCTTAGAATGATGTACTGAGTAATGTTAGGAAGTGTACATCGACTTAGCACTCTGTACCTCTGAGTAAAATTGAATAGTATATTCTTCGAATCTGAAAGCATTGCTTTTGTTGTGAGCACAGTGAGAAAATGACTTTTTTTCCTGAAGAAGCACAGACAATCAAAGGGTGCCAGACAAGTTATAATGAGGTACTGAGTAAAGTTAGGATGCTTAACATCAACTGAGCACTCTGTACCTTTGAGTAAAATTGAAAAGTATCTTCTTTGATTCCAACTGCTGTACTATTGTTCCATTCACGTTGAGAAAGTGACTTTTTTTCCTGAAGGAGCACAGACATGCAAGTGGTACCAGACAAGTTAGAATCATGTGCTAAGTACATTCAGGTCGTTTACATCTACTTACCCTCTTTACCTTTAAGTAAAATTGAGAAGTATCTTCTTTGATTCCAATTGATTTGGTAATCTTCCATTTACATTGAGAAAGTGACTTTTTTTCCTGAAGGAGCACAGACATGCAAGTGGTACCAGACAAGTTAGAATCATGTGCTAAGTACATTCAGGTCGTTTACATCTACTTACCCTCTTTACCTTTAAGTAAAATTGAGAAGTATCTTCTTTGATTCCAATTGATTTGGTATTCTTCCATTTACATTGAGAAAGTGACTTTTTTTCCTGAAGGAGCACAGAGATACAAGTGGTAGCAGACAAGTTAGAATCATGTGCTAAATACATTTAGGACATTTACTTCTACTTACCTTCTTTACTTTTGAGTAAAATTGAAAAGTATCCTCTATGATTCCAATTGGTTTGCTATTGTTCACATGATGTACTGAGTAATGTTCGGACTTTTACATCTACTTAGCACTCTGTACCTCTGAGTAAAATTGAATAGTATATTCTTCGATTCTGAAAACATTGCTTTTGTTGTGAGCACAGTGAGAAAGTGACTTTTGTTCCTGAAGAAGGAGAGACAATCAAAGGGTGCCAGACAACTTATAATCAGGTACTGAGTAAAGTTAGGACATTAACATCATCTGAGCACTCAGTACCTTTGAGTAAAATTGAAAAGTATCTTCTGTGATTGCTATTGCTTTGCTATTGTTCTATTCTCGCTGAGAAAGTGACTTTTATTCCTGTAGGAGCACAGAGATGCAAGTGGTAGCAGACAAGTTAGAATCATGTGCTAAGTACATTTAGGAGATTTACTTCTACTTACCCTCTTTACCTTTGAGTAAAATAGAAAAGTATCTGCTTTGATTCCAATTGCTTTGCTATTGTTCCATTCACATTGAGAAAGTGACTTTTTTTCCTGAAGGAGAACAGACATGCAAGTGATACCAGACAGCTTAAAATGATGTACTGAGTAA
>NW_027278183.1:0-17375 GCF_030028105.1 Mobula birostris
AGTTACTGCACTGAAACTCATGCCCTGAATCTCATGTCCTGAAACTCCTGCACTGAAACACCTGCCCTGAATCTCCTGCCCTTGAAAATCATGCCCTGAATCTCATGCCCTGAATCTCATGCTCTGAAACTCGTGCACTGAATCTCATGCCCTCAAGTTCCTGCACTGAAACTCATGCCCTGAATCTCATGCCCTGAAACTCATGTCCTGAACCTCATGCCCTGAAACTCAAGCCCTGAATCTCATGCCCTGAAACTCATGCCCTAAATCACATACCCTGAAACTCCTGCCCTGAAACTCATGCACTGAAACTCATGCCCTGAATCACATGCCCTAAAACTCCTGCCCTGAATCATCTGCCCAGAATCTCATGCCCTGAATTACATGCCCTGAAATACCTGCCCTGATCTCATGCCCTGAAACTCATGCCCTGAATCTCATGCCCTGAAACTCCTGCCCTCAAACTCATGCACTGAAACTCATGCCCTGAATCTCATGCCCTGAAACTCCTGCACTGAAACTCATGCCATGAATCTCATATCCTGAAACTCACGCCCTGAATCACATGCTCTGAAACTCCTGCTCTGAAACTCATGCCCTGAAACTCATGCCCTGAATCTAATGCCCTGAATCTCATGCCCTGAAACGCCTGCACTGAAACACCTGCTCTGAATCTCCTGCCCTGAAAATCATGCACTGAATCTCATGCCCTGAATCTCATGCTCTGAAACTCATGCACTGAATCTCATGCCCTCAAGTTCCTGGACTGAAACTCATGCCCTGAATCTCATGACCTGAAACTCATGCCCTGAACCTCATGCCCTGAAACTCAAGCCCTGAATCTCATGCCCTGAAACTCATGCCCTAAATCACATACCCTGAAACTCCTGCCCTGAAACTCATGCACTGAAACTCATGCCCTAAAACTCCTGCCCTGAAACTCCTGCCCTGAAACTCATGCCCTGAAACTCATGCCCTGAATCTCCTGTCCTAAAACTCATGCCCTGAATCTCATGCCCTGAAACTCCTGCACTGAAACTCATGCCATGAATCTCATATCCTGAAACTCACGCCCTGAATCACATGCCCTGAAACTCCTGCCCTGAAACTCATGCCCTGAAACTCATGCCCTGAATCTCCTGTCCTGAAACTCATGCCCTGAATCTCATGCCCTGAATCTCATGCCCTGAAACTCCTGCACTGAAACACCTGCCCTGAATCTCCTGCCCTGAAAATCATGCACTGAATCTCATGCTCTGAATCTCATGCACTGAATCTCATGCCCTCAAGTTCCTGGACTGAAACTCATGCCCTGAATCTCATGACCTGAAACTCATGCCCTGAACCTCATGCCCTGAAACTCAAGCCCTGAATCTCATTCCCTGAAACTCATGCCCTAAATCACATACCCTGAAACTCCTGCCCTAAAACTCATGCACTGAAACTCATGCCCTAAAACTCCTGCCCTGAAACTCATGCCCTGAAACTCATGCCCTGAAACTCATGCCCTGAATCTCCTGTCCTAAAACTCATGCCCTGAATCTCATGCCCTGAATCTCACGCTCTGAAAGTCGTGCACTGAATCTCATGACCTCAAGTTCCTGCACTGAAACTCATGCCCTGAATCTCATGTCCTGAAACTCCTGCCCTGAATCACCTACCCTGAAACTCATGCCCTGAATCTCATGCCCTGAAACTCCTGCACTGAAACTCATGCCATGAATCTCATATCCTGAAACTCACGCCCTGAATCACATGCCCTGAAACTCCTGCCCTGAAACTCATGCCCTGAAACTCATGCCCTGAATCTCCTGTCCTGAAACTCATGCCCTGAATCTCATGCCCTGAAACACCTGCCCTGAATCTCCTGCCCTGAAAATCATGCCCTGAATCTCATGCCCTGAATCTCATGCTCTGAAACTCGTGCACTGAATCTCATGCCCTCAAGTTCCTGCTCTGAAACTCATGCCCTGCATCTCATGCCCTGAAACTCATGCCCTGAACCTCATGCCCTGAAACTCATGCCCTAAATCTCATACCCTGAAACACCTGCCCTGAAACTCATGCACTGAAACTCATGCACTGAAACTCATGCACTGAATCTCATGCCCTCAAGTTCCTGGACTGAAACTCATGCCCTGAATCTCATGACCTGAAACTCATGCCCTGAACCTCATGCCCTGAAACTCAAGCCCTGATTCTCATTCCCTGAAACTCATGCCCTAAATCACATACCCTGAAACTCCTGCCCTAAAACTCATGCACTGAAACTCATGCCCTAAAACTCCTGCCCTGAAACTCATGCCCTGAAACTCATGCCCTGAAACTCATGCCCTGAATCTCCTGTCCTAAAACTCATGCCCAGAATCTCATGCCCTGAATCTCACGCTCTGAAAGTCGTGCACTGAATCTCATGACCTCAAGTTCCTGCACTGAAACTCATGCCCTGAATCTCATGTCCTGAAACTCCTGCCCTGAATCACCTACCCTGAAACTCATGCCCTGAATCTCATATCCTGAAACTCACGCCCTGAATCACATGCCCTGAAACTCCTGCCCTGAAACTCATGCCCTGAATCTCCTGTCCTGAAACTCATGCCCTGAATCTCATGCCCTGAAACACCTGCCCTGAATCTCCTGCCCTGAAAATCATGCCCTGAATCTCATGCCCTGAATCTCATGCTCTGAAACTCGTGCACTGAATCTCATGCCCTAAATCACATACCCTGAAACTCCTGCCCTGAAACTCATGCACTGAAACTCATGTACTGAATCACATGCCCTCAACTCCTGCCCTGAAACTCATGCCCTGAAACTCAAACACTGAATCTCCTGTACTAAATCTCATGCCCTGAATCTCATGCCCTGAATCTCATGCCCTGAAACTCTTGCAGTGAAACACCTGCCCTGAATCTCCTGCCCTGAAACTCATGCCCTGAATCTCATGCTCTGAAACTCGTGCACTGAATCTCATGACCTCAATTTCCTGCACTGAAACTCATGCCCTGAATCTCATGTCCTGAAACTCCTGCCCTGAATCACCTACCCTGAAACTCATGCTCTGAATCTCATGCCCTGAAACTCCTGCACTGAAACTCATGCCATGAATCTCATATCCTGAAACTCACGCCCTGAATCACATGCCCTGAATCTCCTGCCCTGAAACTCATGCCCTGAAACTCATGTCCTGAAACTCATGCCCTGAATCTCCTGTCCTGAAACTCATGCCCTGAATCTCATGCCCTGAATCTCATGCCCTGAAACTCCTGCACTGAAACACCTGCCCTGAATCTCCTGCCCTGAAAATCATGCCCTGAATCTCATGCCCTGAATCTCATGCTCTGAAACTCGTGCACTGAATCTTATGCCCTCAAGTTCCTGCACTGAAACTCATGCCCTGAATCTCATGACCTGAAACTCATGCCCTGAACCTCATGCCCTGAAACTCAAGCCCTGAATCTCATGCCCTGAAACTCATGCCCTAAATCACATACCCTGAAACTCATGCCCTAAATCACATACCCAGAAACTCCTGCCCTGAAACTCATGCACTGAAACTCATGCCCTGAATCACATGCCCTACAACTCCTGCCCTGAAACTCATGCCCTGAAACTCATTCACTGAATCTCCTGTACTAAATCTCATGCCCTGAATCTCATGCCCTGAATCTCATGCCCTGATACTCTTGCAGTGAAACACCTGCCCTGAATCTCCTGTCCTGAAACTCATGCCCTGAATCTCATGCCCTGAATCTCATGCTCTGAAACTCGTGCAATGAATCTCATGACCTCAAGTTCCTGCACTGAAACTCATGCCCTGAATCACCTACCCTGAAACTCATGCTCTGAATCTCATGCCCTGAAACTCCTGCTCTGAAACTCATGCCATGAATCTCATATCCTGAAACTCACGCCCTGAATCACATGCCCTGAAACTCCTGCCCTGAAACTCATGCCCTGAAACTCATGTCCTGAAACTCATGCCCTGAATCTCCTGTCCTGAAACTCATGCCCTGAAACTCATGCCCTGAATCTCATGCCCTGAAACTCCTGCACTGAAACACCTGCCCTGAATCTCCTGCCCTGAAAATCATGCCCTGAATCTCATGCCCTGAATCTCATGCTCTAAAACTCGTGCACTGAATCTCATGCCCTCAAGTTCCTGCACTGAAACTCATGCCCTGAATCTCATGCCCTGAAACTCATGCCCTGAACCTCATGCCCTGAAACTCAAGCCCTGAATCTCATGCCCTGAAACTCATGCCCTAAATCACATACCCTGAAACTCCTGCCCTGAAACTCATCCACTGAAACTCATGCCCTGAATCACATGCCCTAAAACTCCTGCCCTGAATCATATGCCCAGAATCTCATGCCCTGAATTACATGCCCTGAAATACCTGCCCTGATCTCATGCCCTGAAACTCATGCCCTGAATCTCATGCCCTGAAACTCCTTCCCTCAAACTCATGCACTGAAACTCATGCCCTGAATCTCATGCCTTGAAACTCCTGCCCTCAAACTCATGCACTGAAACTCATGCCCTGAATCTCATGCCCTGAAACTCCTGCACTGAAACTCATGCCATGAATCTCATATCCTGAAACTCACGCCCTGAATCACATGCTCTGAATCTCATATCCTGAAACTCACGCCCTGAATCACATGCTCTGAAACTCCTGCCCTGAATCTCATGCCCTGAATCTCATGCCCTGAAACTCCTGCACTGAAACACCTGCCCTGAATCTCCTGCCCTGAGAATCATGCCCTGAATCTCATGCCCTGAATCTCATGCTCTGAAACTCGTGCACTGAATCTCATGCCCTCAAGTTCCTGCACTGAAACTCATGCCCTGAATCTCATGCCCTGAAACTCATGCCCTGAACCTCATGCCCTGAAACTCAAGCCCTGAATCTCATGCCCTGAAACTCATGCCCTAAATCACATACCCTGAAACTCCTGCCCTGAAACTCATGCACTGAAACTCATGCCCTGAATCACATGCCCTAAAACTCCTGCCCTGAATCATCTGCCCAGAATCTCATGCCCTGAATTACATGCCCTGAAATACCTGCCCTGATCTCATGCCCTGAATCTCATGCCCTGAAACTCCTGCCCTCAAACTCATGCACTGAAACTCATGCCCTGAATCTCATGCCCTGAAACTCCTGCACTGAAACTCATGCCATGAATCTCATATCCTGAAACTCATGCCCTGAATCTAATGCCCTGAATCTCATGCCCTGAAACTCCTGCACTGAAACACCTGCTCTGAATCTCCTGCCCTGAAAATCATGCACTGAATCTCATGCCCTGAATCTCATGCTCTGAAACTCATGCACTGAATCTCATGCCCTCAAGTTCCTGGACTGAAACTCATGCCCTGAATCTCATGACCTGAAACTCATGCCCTGAACCTCATGCCCTGAAACTCAAGCCCTGAATCTCATGCCCTGAAACTCCTGCCCTGAAACTCATGCACTGAAACTCATGCCCTAAAACTCCTGCCCTGAAACTCCTGCCCTGAAACTCATGCCCTGAAACTCATGCCCTGAATCTCCTGTCCTAAAACTCATGCCCTGAATCTCATGCCCTGATACTCCTGCACTGAAACTCATGCCATGAATCTCATATCCTGAAACTCACGCCCTGAATCACATGCCCTGAAACTCCTGCCCTGAAACTCATGCCCTGAAACTCATGGCCTGAATCTCCTGTCCTGAAACTCATGCCCTGAATCTCATGCCCTGAATCTCATGCCCTGAAACTCCTGCACTGAAACACCTGCCCTGAATCTCCTGCCCTGAAAATCATGCCCTGAATCTCATGCTCTGAAACTCATGCACTGAATCTCATGCCCTCAAGTTCCTGGACTGAAACTCATGCCCTGAATCTCATGACTTGAAACTCATGCCCTGAACCTCATGCCCTGAAACTCAAGCCCTGAATCTCATTCCCTGAAACTCATGCCCTAAATCACATACCCTGAAACTCCTGCCCTAAAACTCATACACTGAAACTCATGCCCTAAAACTCCTGCCCTGAAACTTCTGCCCTGAAACTCATGCCCTGAATCTCATGCCCTGAAACTCATGCCCTGAACCTCATGCCCTGAAACTCATGCCCTAAATCACATACCCTGAAACTCCTGCCCTGAAACTCATGCACTGAAACTCATGCCCTGAATCACATGCCCTAAAACTCCTGCCCTGAATCATCTGCCCAGAAACTCATGCCCTGAATTACATGCCCTGAAATACCTGCCCTGAATCTCATGCCCTGAAACTCATGCCCTGAATCTCATGCCCTGAAACTCCTGCCCTCAAACTCATGCACTGAAACTCATGCCCTGAATCTCATGCCTTGAAACTCCTGCCCTCAAACTCATGCACTGAAACTCATGCCCTGAATCTCATGCCTTGAAACTGCTGTCCTGAATCTCATGCCCTGAAACTCATGCCCTGAATCTCATGCCCTGAAACTCCTGCACTGAAACTCTTGCCATGAATCTCATATCCTGAAACTCACGCCCTGAATTACATGCCCTGAAACTTCTGCCCTGAAACTCATGCCCTGAAACTCATGCCCAGAAACTCATGCCCTGAATCTCCTGTCCTGAAACTCATGCCCTGAATCTCATGCCCTCAAGTTCCTGCACTGAAACTCATGCCCTGAAACTCATGTCCTGAATCTCATTCCCTGAAACTCATGTCCTGGAACTTATGCCCTGAAACTCATGCCCTTAAACTCAAACCCTGAATCTCATGCCCTGAATCTTATGCCCTGAAAGTCCTGCACTGAAACACCTGCCCTGAATCTCCTGCCCTGAAAATCATGCCCTGAATTTCATGCCCTGAATCTCATGCTCTGAAACTCATGCACTGAATCTCATGCCCTCAAGTTCCTGGACTGAAACTCATGCCCTGAATCTCATGACCTGAAACTCATGCCCTGAATCTCATGCCCTGAAACTCATGCCCTGAACCTCATGCCCTGAAACTCATGCCTTAAATCACATACCCTGAAACTCCTGCCCTGAAACTCATGCACTGAAACTCATGCCCTGAATCACATGCCCTAAAACTCCTGCCCTGAATCATCTGCCCAGAAACTCATGCCCTGAATTACATGCCCTGAAATACCTGCCCTGAATCTCATGCCCTGAAACTCATGCCCTGAATCTCATGCCCTGAAACTCCTGCCCTCAAACTCATGCACTGAAACTCATGCCCTGAATCTCATGCCTTGAAACTCCTGCCCTCAAACTCATGCACTGAAACTCATGCCCTGAATCTCATGCCTTGAAACTGCTGTCCTGAATCTCATGCCCTGAAACTCATGCCCTGAATCTCATGCCCTGAAACTCCTGCACTGAAACTCTTGCCATGAATCTCATATCCTGAAACTCACGCCCTGAATTACATGCCCTGAAACTTCTGCCCTGAAACTCATGCCCTGAAACTCATGCCCAGAAACTCATGCCCTGAATCTCCTGTCCTGAAACTCATGCCCTGAATCTCATGCCCTCAAGTTCCTGCACTGAAACTCATGCCCTGAAACTCATGTCCTGAATCTCATTCCCTGAAACTCATGTCCTGAAACTTATGCCCTGAAACTCATGCCCTTAAACTCAAACCCTGAATCTCATGCCCTGAATCTTATGCCCTGAAAGTCCTGCACTGAAACACCTGCCCTGAATCTCCTGCCCTGAAAATCATGCCCTGAATTTCATGCCCTGAATCTCATGCTCTGAAACTCATGCACTGAATCTCATGCCCTCAAGTTCCTGGACTGAAACTTATGCCCTGAATCTCATGACCTGAAACTCATGCCCTGAACCTCATGCCCTGAAACTCAAGACCTGAATCTCATGCCCTGAAACTCATGCCCTAAATCACATACCCAGAAACTCCTGCCCTGAAACTCATGCACTGAAACTCATGCCCTGAATCACATGCCCTCAACTCCTGCCCTGAAACTCATGCCCTGAAACTCATGCACTGAATCTCCTGTACTAAATCTCATGCCCTGAATCTCATGCCCTGAATCTCATGCCCTGAAACTCTTGCAGTGAAACACCTGCCCTGAATCTCCTGCCCTGAAACTCATGCCCTGAATCTCATGCCCTGAATCTCATGCTCTGAAACTCGTGCACTGAATCTCATGACCTCAATTTCCTGCACTGAAACTCATGCCCTGAATCTCATGTCCTGAAACTCCTGCCCTGAATCACCTACCCTGAAACTCATGCTCTGAATCTCATGCCCTGAAACTCCTGCACTGAAACTCATGCCATGAATCTCATATCCTGAAACTCACGCCCTGAATCACATGCTCTAAAACTCGTGCACTGAATCTCATGCCCTCAAGTTCCTGCACTGAAACTCATGCCCTGAATCTCATGCCCTGAAACTCATGCCCTGAACCTCATGCCCTGAAACTCAAGCCCTGAATCTCATGCCCTGAAACTCATGCCCTAAATCACATACCCTGAAACTCCTGCCCTGAAACTCATCCACTGAAACTCATGCCCTGAATCACATGCCCTAAAACTCCTGCCCTGAATCATATGCCCAGAATCTCATGCCCTGAATTACATGCCCTGAAATACCTGCCCTGATCTCATGCCCTGAAACTCATGCCCTGAATCTCATGCCCTGAAACTCCTTCCCTCAAACTCATGCACTGAAACTCATGCCCTGAATCTCATGCCTTGAAACTCCTGCCCTCAAACTCATGCACTGAAACTCATGCCCTGAATCTCATGCCCTGAAACTCCTGCACTGAAACTCATGCCATGAATCTCATATCCTGAAACTCACGCCCTGAATCACATGCTCTGAATCTCATATCCTGAAACTCACGCCCTGAATCACATGCTCTGAAACTCCTGCCCTGAATCTCATGCCCTGAATCTCATGCCCTGAAACTCCTGCACTGAAACACCTGCCCTGAATCTCCTGCCCTGAGAATCATGCCCTGAATCTCATGCCCTGAATCTCATGCTCTGAAACTCGTGCACTGAATCTCATGCCCTCAAGTTCCTGCACTGAAACTCATGCCCTGAATCTCATGCCCTGAAACTCATGCCCTGAACCTCATGCCCTGAAACTCAAGCCCTGAATCTCATGCCCTGAAACTCATGCCCTAAATCACATACCCTGAAACTCCTGCCCTGAAACTCATGCACTGAAACTCATGCCCTGAATCACATGCCCTAAAACTCCTGCCCTGAATCATCTGCCCAGAATCTCATGCCCTGAATTACATGCCCTGAAATACCTGCCCTGATCTCATGCCCTGAATCTCATGCCCTGAAACTCCTGCCCTCAAACTCATGCACTGAAACTCATGCCCTGAATCTCATGCCCTGAAACTCCTGCACTGAAACTCATGCCATGAATCTCATATCCTGAAACTCATGCCCTGAATCTAATGCCCTGAATCTCATGCCCTGAAACTCCTGCACTGAAACACCTGCTCTGAATCTCCTGCCCTGAAAATCATGCACTGAATCTCATGCCCTGAATCTCATGCTCTGAAACTCATGCACTGAATCTCATGCCCTCAAGTTCCTGGACTGAAACTCATGCCCTGAATCTCATGACCTGAAACTCATGCCCTGAACCTCATGCCCTGAAACTCAAGCCCTGAATCTCATGCCCTGAAACTCCTGCCCTGAAACTCATGCACTGAAACTCATGCCCTAAAACTCCTGCCCTGAAACTCCTGCCCTGAAACTCATGCCCTGAAACTCATGCCCTGAATCTCCTGTCCTAAAACTCATGCCCTGAATCTCATGCCCTGATACTCCTGCACTGAAACTCATGCCATGAATCTCATATCCTGAAACTCACGCCCTGAATCACATGCCCTGAAACTCCTGCCCTGAAACTCATGCCCTGAAACTCATGGCCTGAATCTCCTGTCCTGAAACTCATGCCCTGAATCTCATGCCCTGAATCTCATGCCCTGAAACTCCTGCACTGAAACACCTGCCCTGAATCTCCTGCCCTGAAAATCATGCCCTGAATCTCATGCTCTGAAACTCATGCACTGAATCTCATGCCCTCAAGTTCCTGGACTGAAACTCATGCCCTGAATCTCATGACTTGAAACTCATGCCCTGAACCTCATGCCCTGAAACTCAAGCCCTGAATCTCATTCCCTGAAACTCATGCCCTAAATCACATACCCTGAAACTCCTGCCCTAAAACTCATACACTGAAACTCATGCCCTAAAACTCCTGCCCTGAAACTTCTGCCCTGAAACTCATGCCCTGAATCTCATGCCCTGAAACTCATGCCCTGAACCTCATGCCCTGAAACTCATGCCCTAAATCACATACCCTGAAACTCCTGCCCTGAAACTCATGCACTGAAACTCATGCCCTGAATCACATGCCCTAAAACTCCTGCCCTGAATCATCTGCCCAGAAACTCATGCCCTGAATTACATGCCCTGAAATACCTGCCCTGAATCTCATGCCCTGAAACTCATGCCCTGAATCTCATGCCCTGAAACTCCTGCCCTCAAACTCATGCACTGAAACTCATGCCCTGAATCTCATGCCTTGAAACTCCTGCCCTCAAACTCATGCACTGAAACTCATGCCCTGAATCTCATGCCTTGAAACTGCTGTCCTGAATCTCATGCCCTGAAACTCATGCCCTGAATCTCATGCCCTGAAACTCCTGCACTGAAACTCTTGCCATGAATCTCATATCCTGAAACTCACGCCCTGAATTACATGCCCTGAAACTTCTGCCCTGAAACTCATGCCCTGAAACTCATGCCCAGAAACTCATGCCCTGAATCTCCTGTCCTGAAACTCATGCCCTGAATCTCATGCCCTCAAGTTCCTGCACTGAAACTCATGCCCTGAAACTCATGTCCTGAATCTCATTCCCTGAAACTCATGTCCTGGAACTTATGCCCTGAAACTCATGCCCTTAAACTCAAACCCTGAATCTCATGCCCTGAATCTTATGCCCTGAAAGTCCTGCACTGAAACACCTGCCCTGAATCTCCTGCCCTGAAAATCATGCCCTGAATTTCATGCCCTGAATCTCATGCTCTGAAACTCATGCACTGAATCTCATGCCCTCAAGTTCCTGGACTGAAACTCATGCCCTGAATCTCATGACCTGAAACTCATGCCCTGAATCTCATGCCCTGAAACTCATGCCCTGAACCTCATGCCCTGAAACTCATGCCTTAAATCACATACCCTGAAACTCCTGCCCTGAAACTCATGCACTGAAACTCATGCCCTGAATCACATGCCCTAAAACTCCTGCCCTGAATCATCTGCCCAGAAACTCATGCCCTGAATTACATGCCCTGAAATACCTGCCCTGAATCTCATGCCCTGAAACTCATGCCCTGAATCTCATGCCCTGAAACTCCTGCCCTCAAACTCATGCACTGAAACTCATGCCCTGAATCTCATGCCTTGAAACTCCTGCCCTCAAACTCATGCACTGAAACTCATGCCCTGAATCTCATGCCTTGAAACTGCTGTCCTGAATCTCATGCCCTGAAACTCATGCCCTGAATCTCATGCCCTGAAACTCCTGCACTGAAACTCTTGCCATGAATCTCATATCCTGAAACTCACGCCCTGAATTACATGCCCTGAAACTTCTGCCCTGAAACTCATGCCCTGAAACTCATGCCCAGAAACTCATGCCCTGAATCTCCTGTCCTGAAACTCATGCCCTGAATCTCATGCCCTCAAGTTCCTGCACTGAAACTCATGCCCTGAAACTCATGTCCTGAATCTCATTCCCTGAAACTCATGTCCTGAAACTTATGCCCTGAAACTCATGCCCTTAAACTCAAACCCTGAATCTCATGCCCTGAATCTTATGCCCTGAAAGTCCTGCACTGAAACACCTGCCCTGAATCTCCTGCCCTGAAAATCATGCCCTGAATTTCATGCCCTGAATCTCATGCTCTGAAACTCATGCACTGAATCTCATGCCCTCAAGTTCCTGGACTGAAACTTATGCCCTGAATCTCATGACCTGAAACTCATGCCCTGAACCTCATGCCCTGAAACTCAAGACCTGAATCTCATGCCCTGAAACTCATGCCCTAAATCACATACCCAGAAACTCCTGCCCTGAAACTCATGCACTGAAACTCATGCCCTGAATCACATGCCCTCAACTCCTGCCCTGAAACTCATGCCCTGAAACTCATGCACTGAATCTCCTGTACTAAATCTCATGCCCTGAATCTCATGCCCTGAATCTCATGCCCTGAAACTCTTGCAGTGAAACACCTGCCCTGAATCTCCTGCCCTGAAACTCATGCCCTGAATCTCATGCCCTGAATCTCATGCTCTGAAACTCGTGCACTGAATCTCATGACCTCAATTTCCTGCACTGAAACTCATGCCCTGAATCTCATGTCCTGAAACTCCTGCCCTGAATCACCTACCCTGAAACTCATGCTCTGAATCTCATGCCCTGAAACTCCTGCACTGAAACTCATGCCATGAATCTCATATCCTGAAACTCACGCCCTGAATCACATGCCCTGAAACTCCTGCCCTGAAACTCATGCCCTGAAACTCATGTCCTGAAACTCATGCCCTGAATCTCCTGTCCTGAAACTCATGCCCTGAATCTCATGCCCTGAATCTCATGCCCTGAAACTCCTGCACTGAAACACCTGCCCTGAATCTCCTGCCCTGAAAATCATGCCCTGAATCTCATGCCCTGAATCTCATGCTCTGAAACTCGTGCACTGAATCTTATGCCCTCAAGCTCCTGCACTGAAACTCATGCCCTGAATCTCATGACCTGAAACTCATGCCCTGAACCTCATGCCCTGAAACTCAAGCCCTGAATCTCATGCCCTGAAACTCATGCCCTAAATCACATACCCTGAAACTCATGCCCTAAATCACATACCCAGAAACTCCTGCCCTGAAACTCATGCACTGAAACTCATGCCCTGAATCACATGCCCTACAACTCCTGCCCTGAAACTCATGCCCTGAAACTCATGCACTGAATCTCCTGTACTAAATCTCATGCCCTGAATCTCATGCCCTGAATCTCATGCCCTGAAACTCTTGCAGTGAAACACCTGCCCTGAATCTCCTGCCCTGAAACTCATGCCCTGAATCTCATGCCCTGAATCTCATGCTCTGAAACTCGTGCACTGAATCTCATGACCTCAAGTTCCTGCACTGAAACTCATGCCCTGAATCTCATGTCCTGAAACTCCTGCCCTGAATCACCTACCCTGAAACTCATGCTCTGAATCTCATGCCCTGAAACTCCTGCTCTGAAACTCATGCCATGAATCTCATATCCTGAAACTCACGCCCTGAAGCACATGCCCTGAAACTCCTGCCCTGAAACTCATGCCCTGAAACTCATGTCCTGAAACTCATGCCCTGAATCTCCTGTCCTGAAACTCATGCCCTGAAACTCATGCCCTGAATCTCATGCCCTGAAACTCCTGCACTGAAACACCTGCCCTGAATCTCCTGCCCTGAAAATCATGCCCTGAATCTCATGCCCTGAATCTCATGCTCTGAAACTTGTGCACTGAATCTCATGCCCTCAAGTTCCTGCACTGAAACTCATGCCCTGAATCTCATGCCCTGAAACTCATGCCCTGAACCTCATGCCCTGAAACTCAAGCCCTGAATCTCATGCCCTGAAACTCATGCCCTAAATCACATACCCTGAAACTCCTGCCCTGAAACTCATGCACTGAAACTCATGCCCTGAATCACATGCCCTAAAACTCCTGCCCTGAATCATATGCCCAGAATCTCATGCCCTGAATTACATGCCCTGAAATACCTGCCCTGATCTCATGCCCTGAAACTCATGCCCTGAATCTCATGCCCTGAAACTCCTTCCCTCAAACTCATGCACTGAAACTCATGCCCTGAATCTCATGCCTTGCAACTCCTGCCCTCAAACTCATGCACTGAAACTCATGCCCTGAATCTCATGCCCTGAAACTCCTGCACTGAAACTCATGCCATGAATCTCATATCCTGAAACTCACGCCCTGAATCACATGCTCTGAATCTCATATCCTGAAACTCACGCCCTGAATCACATGCTCTGAAACTCCTGCCCTGAAACTCATGCCCTGAAACACATGCCCTGAATCTCCTGTCCTGAAACTCATGCCCTGAATCTCATGCCCTGAATCTCATGCCCTGAAACTCCTGCACTGAAACACCTGCCTTGAATCTCCTGCCCTGAAAATCATGCCCTGAATCTCATGCCCTGAATCTCATGCTCTGAAACTCGTGCACTGAATCTTATGCCCTCAAGTTCCTGCACTGAAACTCATGCCCTGAATCTCATGACCTGAAACTCATGCCCTGAACCTCATGCCCTGAAACTCAAGCCCTGAATCTCATGCCCTGAAACTCATGCCCTAAATCACATACCCTGAAACTCCTGCCCTGAAACTCATGCACTGAAACTCATGCCCTGAATCACATGCCCTACAACTCCTGCCCTGAAACTCATGCCCTGAAACTCATGCACTGAATCTCCTGTACTAAATCTCATGCCCTGAATCTCATGCCCTGAATCTCATGCCCTGAAACTCTTGCAGTGAAACACCTGCCCTGAATCTCCTGCCCTGAAACTCATGCCCTGAATCTCATGCCCTGAATCTCATGCTCTGAAACTCGTGCACTGAATCTCATGACCTCAAGTTCCTGCACTGAAACTCATGCCCTGAATCTCATGTCCTGAAACTCCTGCCCTGAATCACCTACCCTGAAACTCATGCCATGAATCTCATATCCTGAAACTCACGCCCTGAATCACATGCCCTGAAACTCCTGCCCTGAAACTCATGCCCTGAAACTCATGTCCTGAAACTCATGCCCTGAATCTCCTGTCCTGAAACTCATGCCCTGAAACTCATGCCCTGAATCTCATGCCCTGAAACTCCTGCACTGAAACACCTGCCCTGAATCTCCTGCCCTGAAAATCATGCCCTGAATCTCATGCCCTGAATCTCATGCTCTGAAACTCGTGCACTGAATCTCATGCCCTCAAGTTCCTGCACTGAAACTCATGCCCTGAATCTCATGCCCTGAAACTCATGCCCTGAACCTCATGCCCTGAAACTCAAGCCCTGAATATCATGCCCTGAAACTCATGCCCTAAATCACATACCCTGAAACTCCTGCCCTGAAACTCATGCACTGAAACTCATGCCCTGAATCACATGCCCTAAAACTCCTGCCCTGAATCATATGCCCAGAATCTCATGCCCTGAATTACATGCCCTGAAATACCTGCCCTGATCTCATGCCCTGAAACTCATGCCCTGAATCTCATGCCCTGAATCTCCTTCCCTCAAACTCATGCACTGAAACTCATGCCCTGAATCTCATGCCTTGAAACTCCTGCCCTCAAACTCATGCACTGAAACTCATGCCCTGAATCTCATGCCCTGAAACTCCTGCACTGAAACTCATGCCATGAATCTCATATCCTGAAACTCACGCCCTGAATCACATGCCCTGAATCTCATATCCTGAAACTCACGCCCTGAATCACATGCTCTGAAACTCCTGCCCTGAAACTCATGCCCTGAAACTCATGCCCTGAATCTCATGCCCTGAATCTCATGCCCTGAAACTCCTGCACTGAAACACCTGCTCTGAATCTCCTGCCCTGAAAATCATGTACTGAATCTCATGCCCTGAATCTCATGCTCTGAAACTCACGCACTGAATCTCATGCCCTCAAGTTCCTGGACTGAAACTCATGCCCTGAATCTCATGACCTGAAACTCATGCCCTGAACCTCATGCCCTGAAACTCAAGCCCTGAATCTCATGCCCTGAAACTCATGCCCTAAATCACATACCCTGAAACTCCTGCCCTGAAACTCATGCACTGAAACTCATGCCCTAAAACTCCTGCCCTGAAACTCCTGCCCTGAAACTCATGCCCTGAAACTCATGCCTTGAATCTCCTGTCCTAAAACTCATGCCCTGAATCTCATGCCCTGAAACTCCTGCACTGAAACTCATGCACTGAATCTCCTGTCCTGAAACTCATGCCCTGAATCTCATGCCCTGAATCTCATGCCCTGAAACTCCTGCACTGAAACACCTGCCCTGAATCTCCTGCCCTGAAAATCATGCCCTGAATCTCATGCTCTGAAACTCATGCACTGAATCTCATGCCCTCAAGTTCCTGGACTGAAACTCATGCCCTGAATCTCATGACCTGAAACTCATGCCCTGAACCTCATGCCCTGAAACTCAAGCCCTGAATCTCATTCCCTGAAACTCATGCCCTAAAACTCCTGCCCTGAAACTCATGCCCTGAAACTCATGCCCTGAAACTCATGCCCTGAATCTCCTGTCCTAAAACTCATGCCCTGAATCTCATGCCCTGAATCTCACGCTCTGAAAGTCGTGCACTGAATCTCATGACCTCAAGTTCCTGCACTGAAACTCATGACCTGAATCTCATGTCTTGAAACTCCTGCCCTGAATCACCTACCCTGAAACTCATGCCCTGAATCTCATGCCCTGAAACTCCTGCACTGAAACTCATGCCATGAATCTCATATCCTGAAACTCACGCCCTGAATCACATGCCCTGAAACTCCTGCCCTGAAACTCATGCCCTGAAACTCATGCCCTGAATCTCCTGTCCTGAAACTCATGCCCTGAATCTCATGTCCTGAAACACCTGCCCTGAATCTCCTGCCCTGAAAATCATGCCCTGAATCTCATGCCCTGAATCTCATGCTCTGAAACTCGTGCACTGAATCTCATGCCCTCAAGTTCCTGCACTGAAACTCATGCCCTGAATCTCATGCCCTGAAACTCATGCCCTGAACCTCATGCCCTGAAACTCATGCCCTAAATCACATACCCTGAAACTCCTGCCCTGAAACTCATGCCCTGAATCACATGCCCTAAAACTCCTGCCCTGAATCATCTGCCCAGAAACTCATGCCCTGAATTACATGCCCTGAAATACCTGCCCTGAATCTCATGCCCTGAAACTCATGCCCTGAAACTCCTGCACTGAAACTCTTGCCATGAATCTCATATCCTGAAACTCACGCCCTGAATTACATGCCCTGAAACTTCTGCCCTGAAACTCATGCCCTGAAACTCATGCCCTGAAACTCATGCCCTGAATCTCCTGTCCTGAAACTCATGCCCTGAATCTCATGCCCTCAAGTTCCTGCACTGAAACTCATGCCCTGAAACTCATGTCCTGAATCTCATTCCCTGAAACTCATGTCCTGAAACTTATGCCCTGAAACTCATGCCCTTAAACTCAAGCCCTGAATCTCATGCCCTGAATCTCATGCCCTGAAAGTCCTGCACTGAAACACCTGCC
>NW_027278185.1:0-17332 GCF_030028105.1 Mobula birostris
TGCACTGAGATAACAACTTTTTTGTCTTGATGTGTAGAGGCATGAAACAACTTTCAAACTGCTCATAATCATGTGGGAAGTTAACCTAAGCTGTTTCCATTAGGTTTTCAGTAAGTACTTTGGTGTAAAATTGAAATGTATGCCATTAGTATTCTCACATCATTGTATGCACTGAGATAACAACTTTTTTGTCCTGATGTGTACAGGCATGAAAAAACTTTCAAACTACTCATAATCATGTGGAAAGTTAAACTAAGGTGTTTCCATTAGGTTTACAGCAAGGACTTTGGTGTAAAGTTGAAATGTGTACTATTTGCATTACGAAAGCTTTGTATGCACTTAGAAAACAACTTTTTTGTCTTGCTGTTCAGAAGCATGAAACAACGTTCAAACCATTCAGAATCATGTGGGAAGTTAAGCTAAGGTGTTTCTATCAGGTTTGCACTCTGCACTTTGGTGGAAAATTCAAATGTACACTACTTTATGTCAGAACATTGCAAGAACTCAGAAAACAACATTTTTGTCTTTATGTCCAGAGGCATGAAACAACTTTCAGACATCTCAGAATCATGTGGGAAGTTAACCTAAGCTGTATCCATTAGGTTTTCAGTAAGTACTTTGGTGTAAAATTGAAATGTATGCCATTAGTATTCTCACATCATTGTATGCACTGAGATAACAACTTTTTTGTCCTGATGTGTACATGCATGAAAAAACTTTCAAACTACTCATAATCATGTGGAAAGTTAAACTAAGGTGTTTCCATTAGGTTAACAGCAAGTACTTTGGTGTAAAGTTGAAATGTGTACTATTTGCATTACCAGAGCTTTGTATGCACTTGGAAAAGAACTTTTTTGTCTTGCTGTTCAGAAGCATGAAACAACGTTCAAACCATTCAGAATCATGTGGGAAGTTAAGCTAAGGTCTTTCTATCAGGTTTGCAGTCTGCACTTTGGTGGAAAATTCAAATGTATACTACTTTAATTGCAAACATTGCATGCACTTAGAAAACAACTTTTTTGTCTTGCTGTACAGAGGGATGGAACAACTTTCAAACTACTCAGAATCATGTGGGAAGTTAACTTAAAATGTTTCTAATAGGTTTGCAATATGCTCTTTGGTGGAAAATTGAAATGTACACTACTTTATGTCAGAACATTGTAAGCACTCAGAAAACAACATTTTTGTCTTTATGTCCAGACGCATGAAACAACTTTCAGACATCTCAGAATCATGTGGGAAGTTAACCTAAGGTGTTTCCATTAGGTTTGCAGTAAGTACTTTGGTGTAAAATTGAAATCTATGCTATCAGTGTTGTCACAGCATTGTATGCACTGAGATAACAACTTTTTTGTCCTGATGTGTACAGGCATGAAACAACTTTCAAACTACTCATAATCATGTGGAAAGTTAAACTAAGGTGTTTCCATTAGGTTTGCCACAAGTACTTTGGTGTAAAGTTGAAATGTGCACCATTTGTATTCCCAGAGCATTGTATGCACTGACAAAGCAACTTTTTTATCTTCCTGTTCAGAGGCATGAAGCAACTTTCAAACCATTCAGAATCATGTGGGAGGTTAAGCGAAGGTGTTTCCATCAGGTTTGCACTCTGCACTTTGTTGGAAAATTCAAATGTATTATACTTTAATTTCAAAGAATTGCATGCACTTAGAAAACAGCTTTTTTGTCTTGCTGTACAGAGGGATGAAACAACTTTCAAACTACTCAGAATCATGTGGGAAGTTAACTTAAAATGTTTCCATCAGGTTTGCACTATGCTCTTTGGTGGAAAATTGAAATGTACACTACTTTAATGTCAGAACACAGTAAGCACTCAGACAACAACTTTTTTGTCTTTTTGTCCAGAGGCATGAAACAACTTTCAGACATCTCAGAATTATGTGGGAAGTGAACCTAAGGTGTTTCCATTAGGTTTGCAGTAAGTACTTTGGTGGAAAATTGAAATGTATACTACTTTAATGTTAGAACATTGTATGCACTGAGATAACAACTTTTTTGTCTTGATATGTAGAGGCATGAAACAACTTTCAAACTGCTCATAATCATGTGGAAAGTAAACCTAAGGTGTTTCCAGTAGGTTTGCAGTAAGTGCTTTGGTGTAAAATTAAAATGTATGCTATTTGTATTGTCAAAGCCTTGTATGCACTGAGATAACAACTTTTTTGTCTTGATGTGTACAGGCATGAAACAACTTTCAAACTGCTCATAATCATGTGGGAAGTTAACCTAAGCTGTTTCCATTAGGTTTTCAGTAAGTACTTTGGTGTAAAATTGAAATGTATGCCATTAGTATTCTCACATCATTGTATGCACTGAGATAACAACTTTTTTGTCCTGATGTGTACAGGCATGAAAAAACTTTCAAACTACTCATAATCATGTGGAAAGTTAAACTAAGGTGTTTCCATTAGGTTTACAGCAAGGACTTTGGTGTAAAGTTGAAATGTGTACTATTTGCATTACGAAAGCTTTGTATGCACTTAGAAAACAACTTTTTTGTCTTGCTGTTCAGAAGCATGAAACAACGTTCAAACCATTCAGAATCATGTGGGAAGTTAAGCTAAGGTGTTTCTATCAGGTTTGCACTCTGCACTTTGGTGGAAAATTCAAATGTACACTACTTTATGTCAGAACATTGCAAGAACTCAGAAAACAACATTTTTGTCTTTATGTCCAGAGGCATGAAACAACTTTCAGACATCTCAGAATCATGTGGGAAGTTAACCTAAGCTGTATCCATTAGGTTTTCAGTAAGTACTTTGGTGTAAAATTGAAATGTATGCCATTAGTATTCTCACATCATTGTATGCACTGAGATAACAACTTTTTTGTCCTGATGTGTACATGCATGAAAAAACTTTCAAACTACTCATAATCATGTGGAAAGTTAAACTAAGGTGTTTCCATTAGGTTAACAGCAAGTACTTTGGTGTAAAGTTGAAATGTGTACTATTTGCATTACCAGAGCTTTGTATGCACTTGGAAAAGAACTTTTTTGTCTTGCTGTTCAGAAGCATGAAACAACGTTCAAACCATTCAGAATCATGTGGGAAGTTAAGCTAAGGTCTTTCTATCAGGTTTGCAGTCTGCACTTTGGTGGAAAATTCAAATGTATACTACTTTAATTGCAAACATTGCATGCACTTAGAAAACAACTTTTTTGTCTTGCTGTACAGAGGGATGGAACAACTTTCAAACTACTCAGAATCATGTGGGAAGTTAACTTAAAATGTTTCTAATAGGTTTGCAATATGCTCTTTGGTGGAAAATTGAAATGTACACTACTTTATGTCAGAACATTGTAAGCACTCAGAAAACAACATTTTTGTCTTTATGTCCAGAGGCATGAAACAACTTTCAGACATCTCAGAATCATGTGGGAAGTTAACCTAAGGTGTTTCCATTAGGTTTGCAGTAAGTACTTTGGTGTAAAATTGAAATCTATGCTATTAGCATTGTCACAGCATTGTATGCACTGAGATAACAACTTTTTTGTCCTGATGTGTACAGGCATGAAACAACTTTCAAACTACTCATAATCATGTGGAAAGTTAAACTAAGGTGTTTCCATTAGGTTTGCCACAAGTACTTTGGTGTAAAGTTGAAATGTGTCCCATTTGTATTCCCAGAGCATTGTATGCACTGATAAAGCAACTTTTTTATCTTCCTGTTCAGAGGCATGAAGCAACTTTCAAACCATTCAGAATCATGTGGGAGGTTAAGCGAAGGTGTTTCCATCAGGTTTGCACTCTGCACTTTGTTGGAAAATTCAAATGTATGATACATTAATTTCAAAGAATTGCATGCACTTAGAAAACAGCTTTTTTGTCTTGCTGTACAGAGGGATGGAACAACTTTCAAACTACTCAGAATCATGTGGGAAGTTAACTTAAAATGTTTCCATCAGGTTTGCACTATGCTCTTTGGTGGAAAATTGAAATGTACACTACTTTAATGTCAGAACACAGTAAGCACTCAGACAACAACTTTTTTGTCTTTTTGTCCAGAGGCATGAAACAACTTTCAGACATCTCAGAATTATGTGGGAAGTGAACCTAAGGTGTTTCCATTAGGTTTGCAGTAAGTACTTTGGTGGAAAATTGAAATGTATACTACTTTAATGTTAGAACATTGTATGCACTGAGATAACAACTTTTTTGTCTTGATATGTAGAGGCATGAAACAACTTTCAAACTGCTCATAATCATGTGGAAAGTAAACCTAAGGTGTTTCCATTAGGTTTGCAGTAAGTGCTTTGGTGTAAAATTAAAATTTATGCTATTAGTATTGTCAAAGCCTTGTATGCACTAAGATAACAACTTATTTGTCTTGATGTGTAGAGGCATGAAACAACTTTCAAACTGCTCATAATCATGTGGGAAGTTAACCTAAGCTGTATCCATTAAGTTTTCAGTAAGTACTTTGGTGTAAAATTGAAATGTATGCCATTAGTATTCTCACATCATTGTATGCACTGAGATAACAACTTTTTTGTCCTGATGTGTACATGCATGAAAAAACTTTCAAACTACTCATAATCATGTGGAAAGTTAAACTAAGGTGTTTCCATTAGGTTAACAGCAAGTACTTTGGTGTAAAGTTGAAATGTGTACTATTTGCATTACCAGAGCTTTGTATGCACTTGGAAAAGAACTTTTTTGTCTTGCTGTTCAGAAGCATGAAACAACGTTCAAACCATTCAGAATCATGTGGGAAGTTAAGCTAAGGTCTTTCTATCAGGTTTGCAGTCTGCACTTTGGTGGAAAATTCAAATGTATACTACTTTAATTGCAAACATTGCATGCACTTAGAAAACAACTTTTTTGTCTTGCTGTACAGAGGGATGGAACAACTTTCAAACTACTCAGAATCATGTGGGAAGTTAACTTAAAATGTTTCTAATAGGTTTGCAATATGCTCTTTGGTGGAAAATTGAAATGTACACTACTTTATGTCAGAACATTGTAAGCACTCAGAAAACAACATTTTTGTCTTTATGTCCAGAGGCATGAAACAACTTTCAGACATCTCAGAATCATGTGGGAAGTTAACCTAAGGTGTTTCCATTAGGTTTGCAGTAAGTACTTTGGTGTAAAATTGAAATCTATGCTATTAGTATTGTCACAGCATTGTATGCACTGAGATAACAACTTTTTTGTCCTGATGTGTACAGGCATGAAACAACTTTCAAACTACTCATAATCATGTGGAAAGTTAAACTAAGGTGTTTCCATTAGGTTTGCCACAAGTACTTTGGTGTAAAGTTGAAATGTGTCCCATTTGTATTCCCAGAGCATTGTATGCACTGATAAAGCAACTTTTTTATCTTCCTGTTCAGAGGCATGAAGCAACTTTCAAACCATTCAGAATCATGTGGGAGGTTAAGCGAAGGTGTTTCCATCAGGTTTGCACTCTGCACTTTGTTGGAAAATTCAAATGTATGATACATTAATTTCAAAGAATTGCATGCACTTAGAAAACAGCTTTTTTGTCTTGCTGTACAGAGGGATGGAACAACTTTCAAACTACTCAGAATCATGTGGGAAGTTAACTTAAAATGTTTCCATCAGGTTTGCACTATGCTCTTTGGTGGAAAATTGAAATGTACACTACTTTAATGTCAGAACACAGTAAGCACTCAGACAACAACTTTTTTGTCTTTTTGTCCAGAGGCATGAAACAACTTTCAGACATCTCAGAATTATGTGGGAAGTGAACCTAAGGTGTTTCCATTAGGTTTGCAGTAAGTACTTTGGTGGAAAATTGAAATGTATACTACTTTAATGTTAGAACATTGTATGCACTGAGATAACAACTTTTTTGTCTTGATATGTAGAGGCATGAAACAACTTTCAAACTGCTCATAATCATGTGGAAAGTAAACCTAAGGTGTTTCCATTAGGTTTGCAGTAAGTGCTTTGGTGTAAAATTAAAATGTATGCTATTAGTATTGTCAAAGCCTTGTATGCACTAAGATAACAACTTATTTGTCTTGATGTGTAGAGGCATGAAACAACTTTCAAACTGCTCATAATCATGTGGGAAGTTAACCTAAGCTGTATCCATTAGGTTTTCAGTAAGTACTTTGGTGTAAAATTGAAATGTATGCCATTAGTATTCTCACATCATTGTATGCACTGAGATAACAACTTTTTTGTCCTGATGTGTACATGCATGAAAAAACTTTCAAACTACTCATAATCATGTGGAAAGTTAAACTAAGGTGTTTCCATTAGGTTAACAGCAAGTACTTTGGTGTAAAGTTGAAATGTGTACTATTTGCATTACCAGAGCTTTGTATGCACTTGGAAAAGAACTTTTTTGTCTTGCTGTTCAGAAGCATGAAACAACGTTCAAACCATTCAGAATCATGTGGGAAGTTAAGCTAAGGTCTTTCTATCAGGTTTGCAGTCTGCACTTTGGTGGAAAATTCAAATGTATACTACTTTAATTGCAAACATTGCATGCACTTAGAAAACAACTTTTTTGTCTTGCTGTACAGAGGGATGGAACAACTTTCAAACTACTCAGAATCATGTGGGAAGTTAACTTAAAATGTTTCTAATAGGTTTGCAATATGCTCTTTGGTGGAAAATTGAAATGTACACTACTTTATGTCAGAACATTGTAAGCACTCAGAAAACAACATTTTTGTCTTTATGTCCAGAGGCATGAAACAACTTTCAGACATCTCAGAATCATGTGGGAAGTTAACCTAAGGTGTTTCCATTAGGTTTGCAGTAAGTACTTTGGTGTAAAATTGAAATCTATGCTATTAGTGTTGTCACAGCATTGTATGCACTGAGATAACAACTTTTTTGTCCTGATGTGTACAGGCATGAAACAACTTTCAAACTACTCATAATCATGTGGAAAGTTAAACTAAGGTGTTTCCATTAGGTTTGCCACAAGTACTTTGGTGTAAAGTTGAAATGTGCACCATTTGTATTCCCAGAGCATTGTATGCACTGACAAAGCAACTTTTTTATCTTCCTGTTCAGAGGCATGAAGCAACTTTCAAACCATTCAGAATCATGTGGGAGGTTAAGCGAAGGTGTTTCCATCAGGTTTGCACTCTGCACTTTGTTGGAAAATTCAAATGTATTATACTTTAATTTCAAAGAATTGCATGCACTTAGAAAACAGCTTTTTTGTCTTGCTGTACAGAGGGATGAAACAACTTTCAAACTACTCAGAATCATGTGGGAAGTTAACTTAAAATGTTTCCATCAGGTTTGCACTATGCTCTTTGGTGGAAAATTGAAATGTACACTACTTTAATGTCAGAACACAGTAAGCACTCAGACAACAACTTTTTTGTCTTTTTGTCCAGAGGCATGAAACAACTTTCAGACATCTCAGAATTATGTGGGAAGTGAACCTAAGGTGTTTCCATTAGGTTTGCAGTAAGTACTTTGGTGGAAAATTGAAATGTATACTACTTTAATGTTAGAACATTGTATGCACTGAGATAACAACTTTTTTGTCTTGATATGTAGAGGCATGAAACAACTTTCAAACTGCTCATAATCATGTGGAAAGTAAACCTAAGGTGTTTCCAGTAGGTTTGCAGTAAGTGCTTTGGTGTAAAATTAAAATGTATGCTATTTGTATTGTCAAAGCCTTGTATGCACTGAGATAACAACTTTTTTGTCTTGATGTGTACAGGCATGAAACAACTTTCAAACTGCTCATAATCATGTGGGAAGTTAACCTAAGCTGTTTCCATTAGGTTTTCAGTAAGTACTTTGGTGTAAAATTGAAATGTATGCCATTAGTATTCTCACATCATTGTATGCACTGAGATAACAACTTTTTTGTCCTGATGTGTACAGGCATGAAAAAACTTTCAAACTACTCATAATCATGTGGAAAGTTAAACTAAGGTGTTTCCATTAGGTTTACAGCAAGGACTTTGGTGTAAAGTTGAAATGTGTACTATTTGCATTACGAAAGCTTTGTATGCACTTAGAAAACAACTTTTTTGTCTTGCTGTTCAGAAGCATGAAACAACGTTCAAACCATTCAGAATCATGTGGGAAGTTAAGCTAAGGTGTTTCTATCAGGTTTGCACTCTGCACTTTGGTGGAAAATTCAAATGTACACTACTTTATGTCAGAACATTGCAAGAACTCAGAAAACAACATTTTTGTCTTTATGTCCAGAGGCATGAAACAACTTTCAGACATCTCAGAATCATGTGGGAAGTTAACCTAAGCTGTATCCATTAGGTTTTCAGTAAGTACTTTGGTGTAAAATTGAAATGTATGCCATTAGTATTCTCACATCATTGTATGCACTGAGATAACAACTTTTTTGTCCTGATGTGTACATGCATGAAAAAACTTTCAAACTACTCATAATCATGTGGAAAGTTAAACTAAGGTGTTTCCATTAGGTTAACAGCAAGTACTTTGGTGTAAAGTTGAAATGTGTACTATTTGCATTACCAGAGCTTTGTATGCACTTGGAAAAGAACTTTTTTGTCTTGCTGTTCAGAAGCATGAAACAACGTTCAAACCATTCAGAATCATGTGGGAAGTTAAGCTAAGGTCTTTCTATCAGGTTTGCAGTCTGCACTTTGGTGGAAAATTCAAATGTATACTACTTTAATTGCAAACATTGCATGCACTTAGAAAACAACTTTTTTGTCTTGCTGTACAGAGGGATGGAACAACTTTCAAACTACTCAGAATCATGTGGGAAGTTAACTTAAAATGTTTCTAATAGGTTTGCAATATGCTCTTTGGTGGAAAATTGAAATGTACACTACTTTATGTCAGAACATTGTAAGCACTCAGAAAACAACATTTTTGTCTTTATGTCCAGAGGCATGAAACAACTTTCAGACATCTCAGAATCATGTGGGAAGTTAACCTAAGGTGTTTCCATTAGGTTTGCAGTAAGTACTTTGGTGTAAAATTGAAATCTATGCTATTAGTATTGTCACAGCATTGTATGCACTGAGATAACAACTTTTTTGTCCTGATGTGTACAGGCATGAAACAACTTTCAAACTACTCATAATCATGTGGAAAGTTAAACTAAGGTGTTTCCATTAGGTTTGCCACAAGTACTTTGGTGTAAAGTTGAAATGTGTCCCATTTGTATTCCCAGAGCATTGTATGCACTGATAAAGCAACTTTTTTATCTTCCTGTTCAGAGGCATGAAGCAACTTTCAAACCATTCAGAATCATGTGGGAGGTTAAGCGAAGGTGTTTCCATCAGGTTTGCACTCTGCACTTTGTTGGAAAATTCAAATGTATGATACATTAATTTCAAAGAATTGCATGCACTTAGAAAACAGCTTTTTTGTCTTGCTGTACAGAGGGATGGAACAACTTTCAAACTACTCAGAATCATGTGGGAAGTTAACTTAAAATGTTTCCATCAGGTTTGCACTATGCTCTTTGGTGGAAAATTGAAATGTACACTACTTTAATGTCAGAACACAGTAAGCACTCAGACAACAACTTTTTTGTCTTTTTGTCCAGAGGCATGAAACAACTTTCAGACATCTCAGAATTATGTGGGAAGTGAACCTAAGGTGTTTCCATTAGGTTTGCAGTAAGTACTTTGGTGGAAAATTGAAATGTATACTACTTTAATGTTAGAACATTGTATGCACTGAGATAACAACTTTTTTGTCTTGATATGTAGAGGCATGAAACAACTTTCAAACTGCTCATAATCATGTGGAAAGTAAACCTAAGGTGTTTCCATTAGGTTTGCAGTAAGTGCTTTGGTGTAAAATTAAAATTTATGCTATTAGTATTGTCAAAGCCTTGTATGCACTAAGATAACAACTTATTTGTCTTGATGTGTAGAGGCATGAAACAACTTTCAAACTGCTCATAATCATGTGGGAAGTTAACCTAAGCTGTATCCATTAGGTTTTCAGTAAGTACTTTGGTGTAAAATTGAAATGTATGCCATTAGTATTCTCACATCATTGTATGCACTGAGATAACAACTTTTTTGTCCTGATGTGTACATGCATGAAAAAACTTTCAAACTACTCATAATCATGTGGAAAGTTAAACTAAGGTGTTTCCATTAGGTTAACAGCAAGTACTTTGGTGTAAAGTTGAAATGTGTACTATTTGCATTACCAGAGCTTTGTATGCACTTGGAAAAGAACTTTTTTGTCTTGCTGTTCAGAAGCATGAAACAACGTTCAAACCATTCAGAATCATGTGGGAAGTTAAGCTAAGGTCTTTCTATCAGGTTTGCAGTCTGCACTTTGGTGGAAAATTCAAATGTATACTACTTTAATTGCAAACATTGCATGCACTTAGAAAACAACTTTTTTGTCTTGCTGTACAGAGGGATGGAACAACTTTCAAACTACTCAGAATCATGTGGGAAGTTAACTTAAAATGTTTCTAATAGGTTTGCAATATGCTCTTTGGTGGAAAATTGAAATGTACACTACTTTATGTCAGAACATTGTAAGCACTCAGAAAACAACATTTTTGTCTTTATGTCCAGAGGCATGAAACAACTTTCAGACATCTCAGAATCATGTGGGAAGTTAACCTAAGGTGTTTCCATTAGGTTTGCAGTAAGTACTTTGGTGTAAAATTGAAATCTATGCTATTAGTATTGTCACAGCATTGTATGCACTGAGATAACAACTTTTTTGTCCTGATGTGTACAGGCATGAAACAACTTTCAAACTACTCATAATCATGTGGAAAGTTAAACTAAGGTGTTTCCATTAGGTTTGCCACAAGTACTTTGGTGTAAAGTTGAAATGTGTCCCATTTGTATTCCCAGAGCATTGTATGCACTGATAAAGCAACTTTTTTATCTTCCTGTTCAGAGGCATGAAGCAACTTTCAAACCATTCAGAATCATGTGGGAGGTTAAGCGAAGGTGTTTCCATCAGGTTTGCACTCTGCACTTTGTTGGAAAATTCAAATGTATGATACATTAATTTCAAAGAATTGCATGCACTTAGAAAACAGCTTTTTTGTCTTGCTGTACAGAGGGATGGAACAACTTTCAAACTACTCAGAATCATGTGGGAAGTTAACTTAAAATGTTTCCATCAGGTTTGCACTATGCTCTTTGGTGGAAAATTGAAATGTACACTACTTTAATGTCAGAACACAGTAAGCACTCAGACAACAACTTTTTTGTCTTTTTGTCCAGAGGCATGAAACAACTTTCAGACATCTCAGAATTATGTGGGAAGTGAACCTAAGGTGTTTCCATTAGGTTTGCAGTAAGTACTTTGGTGGAAAATTGAAATGTATACTACTTTAATGTTAGAACATTGTATGCACTGAGATAACAACTTTTTTGTCTTGATATGTAGAGGCATGAAACAACTTTCAAACTGCTCATAATCATGTGGAAAGTAAACCTAAGGTGTTTCCATTAGGTTTGCAGTAAGTGCTTTGGTGTAAAATTAAAATGTATGCTATTAGTATTGTCAAAGCCTTGTATGCACTAAGATAACAACTTATTTGTCTTGATGTGTAGAGGCATGAAACAACTTTCAAACTGCTCATAATCATGTGGGAAGTTAACCTAAGCTGTATCCATTAGGTTTTCAGTAAGTACTTTGGTGTAAAATTGAAATGTATGCCATTAGTATTCTCACATCATTGTATGCACTGAGATAACAACTTTTTTGTCCTGATGTGTACATGCATGAAAAAACTTTCAAACTACTCATAATCATGTGGAAAGTTAAACTAAGGTGTTTCCATTAGGTTAACAGCAAGTACTTTGGTGTAAAGTTGAAATGTGTACTATTTGCATTACCAGAGCTTTGTATGCACTTGGAAAAGAACTTTTTTGTCTTGCTGTTCAGAAGCATGAAACAACGTTCAAACCATTCAGAATCATGTGGGAAGTTAAGCTAAGGTCTTTCTATCAGGTTTGCAGTCTGCACTTTGGTGGAAAATTCAAATGTATACTACTTTAATTGCAAACATTGCATGCACTTAGAAAACAACTTTTTTGTCTTGCTGTACAGAGGGATGGAACAACTTTCAAACTACTCAGAATCATGTGGGAAGTTAACTTAAAATGTTTCTAATAGGTTTGCAATATGCTCTTTGGTGGAAAATTGAAATGTACACTACTTTATGTCAGAACATTGTAAGCACTCAGAAAACAACATTTTTGTCTTTATGTCCAGAGGCATGAAACAACTTTCAGACATCTCAGAATCATGTGGGAAGTTAACCTAAGGTGTTTCCATTAGGTTTGCAGTAAGTACTTTGGTGTAAAATTGAAATCTATGCTATTAGTGTTGTCACAGCATTGTATGCACTGAGATAACAACTTTTTTGTCCTGATGTGTACAGGCATGAAACAACTTTCAAACTACTCATAATCATGTGGAAAGTTAAACTAAGGTGTTTCCATTAGGTTTGCCACAAGTACTTTGGTGTAAAGTTGAAATGTGCACCATTTGTATTCCCAGAGCATTGTATGCACTGACAAAGCAACTTTTTTATCTTCCTGTTCAGAGGCATGAAGCAACTTTCAAACCATTCAGAATCATGTGGGAGGTTAAGCGAAGGTGTTTCCATCAGGTTTGCACTCTGCACTTTGTTGGAAAATTCAAATGTATTATACTTTAATTTCAAAGAATTGCATGCACTTAGAAAACAGCTTTTTTGTCTTGCTGTACAGAGGGATGAAACAACTTTCAAACTACTCAGAATCATGTGGGAAGTTAACTTAAAATGTTTCCATCAGGTTTGCACTATGCTCTTTGGTGGAAAATTGAAATGTACACTACTTTAATGTCAGAACACAGTAAGCACTCAGACAACAACTTTTTTGTCTTTTTGTCCAGAGGCATGAAACAACTTTCAGACATCTCAGAATTATGTGGGAAGTGAACCTAAGGTGTTTCCATTAGGTTTGCAGTAAGTACTTTGGTGGAAAATTGAAATGTATACTACTTTAATGTTAGAACATTGTATGCACTGAGATAACAACTTTTTTGTCTTGATATGTAGAGGCATGAAACAACTTTCAAACTGCTCATAATCATGTGGAAAGTAAACCTAAGGTGTTTCCAGTAGGTTTGCAGTAAGTGCTTTGGTGTAAAATTAAAATGTATGCTATTTGTATTGTCAAAGCCTTGTATGCACTGAGATAACAACTTTTTTGTCTTGATGTGTACAGGCATGAAACAACTTTCAAACTGCTCATAATCATGTGGGAAGTTAACCTAAGCTGTTTCCATTAGGTTTTCAGTAAGTACTTTGGTGTAAAATTGAAATGTATGCCATTAGTATTCTCACATCATTGTATGCACTGAGATAACAACTTTTTTGTCCTGATGTGTACAGGCATGAAAAAACTTTCAAACTACTCATAATCATGTGGAAAGTTAAACTAAGGTGTTTCCATTAGGTTTACAGCAAGGACTTTGGTGTAAAGTTGAAATGTGTACTATTTGCATTACGAAAGCTTTGTATGCACTTAGAAAACAACTTTTTTGTCTTGCTGTTCAGAAGCATGAAACAACGTTCAAACCATTCAGAATCATGTGGGAAGTTAAGCTAAGGTGTTTCTATCAGGTTTGCACTCTGCACTTTGGTGGAAAATTCAAATGTACACTACTTTATGTCAGAACATTGCAAGAACTCAGAAAACAACATTTTTGTCTTTATGTCCAGAGGCATGAAACAACTTTCAGACATCTCAGAATCATGTGGGAAGTTAACCTAAGCTGTATCCATTAGGTTTTCAGTAAGTACTTTGGTGTAAAATTGAAATGTATGCCATTAGTATTCTCACATCATTGTATGCACTGAGATAACAACTTTTTTGTCCTGATGTGTACATGCATGAAAAAACTTTCAAACTACTCATAATCATGTGGAAAGTTAAACTAAGGTGTTTCCATTAGGTTAACAGCAAGTACTTTGGTGTAAAGTTGAAATGTGTACTATTTGCATTACCAGAGCTTTGTATGCACTTGGAAAAGAACTTTTTTGTCTTGCTGTTCAGAAGCATGAAACAACGTTCAAACCATTCAGAATCATGTGGGAAGTTAAGCTAAGGTCTTTCTATCAGGTTTGCAGTCTGCACTTTGGTGGAAAATTCAAATGTATACTACTTTAATTGCAAACATTGCATGCACTTAGAAAACAACTTTTTTGTCTTGCTGTACAGAGGGATGGAACAACTTTCAAACTACTCAGAATCATGTGGGAAGTTAACTTAAAATGTTTCTAATAGGTTTGCAATATGCTCTTTGGTGGAAAATTGAAATGTACACTACTTTATGTCAGAACATTGTAAGCACTCAGAAAACAACATTTTTGTCTTTATGTCCAGAGGCATGAAACAACTTTCAGACATCTCAGAATCATGTGGGAAGTTAACCTAAGGTGTTTCCATTAGGTTTGCAGTAAGTACTTTGGTGTAAAATTGAAATCTATGCTATTAGTATTGTCACAGCATTGTATGCACTGAGATAACAACTTTTTTGTCCTGATGTGTACAGGCATGAAACAACTTTCAAACTACTCATAATCATGTGGAAAGTTAAACTAAGGTGTTTCCATTAGGTTTGCCACAAGTACTTTGGTGTAAAGTTGAAATGTGTCCCATTTGTATTCCCAGAGCATTGTATGCACTGATAAAGCAACTTTTTTATCTTCCTGTTCAGAGGCATGAAGCAACTTTCAAACCATTCAGAATCATGTGGGAGGTTAAGCGAAGGTGTTTCCATCAGGTTTGCACTCTGCACTTTGTTGGAAAATTCAAATGTATGATACATTAATTTCAAAGAATTGCATGCACTTAGAAAACAGCTTTTTTGTCTTGCTGTACAGAGGGATGGAACAACTTTCAAACTACTCAGAATCATGTGGGAAGTTAACTTAAAATGTTTCCATCAGGTTTGCACTATGCTCTTTGGTGGAAAATTGAAATGTACACTACTTTAATGTCAGAACACAGTAAGCACTCAGACAACAACTTTTTTGTCTTTTTGTCCAGAGGCATGAAACAACTTTCAGACATCTCAGAATTATGTGGGAAGTGAACCTAAGGTGTTTCCATTAGGTTTGCAGTAAGTACTTTGGTGGAAAATTGAAATGTATACTACTTTAATGTTAGAACATTGTATGCACTGAGATAACAACTTTTTTGTCTTGATATGTAGAGGCATGAAACAACTTTCAAACTGCTCATAATCATGTGGAAAGTAAACCTAAGGTGTTTCCATTAGGTTTGCAGTAAGTGCTTTGGTGTAAAATTAAAATGTATGCTATTAGTATTGTCAAAGCCTTGTATGCACTAAGATAACAACTTATTTGTCTTGATGTGTAGAGGCATGAAACAACTTTCAAACTGCTCATAATCATGTTGGAAGTTAACCTAAGCTGTATCCATTAGGTTTTCAGTAAGTACTTTGGTGTAAAATTGAAATGTATGCCATTAGTATTCTCACATCATTGTATGCACTGAGATAACAACTTTTTTGTCCTGATGTGTACATGCATGAAAAAACTTTCAAACTACTCATAATCATGTGGAAAGTTAAACTAAGGTGTTTCCATTAGGTTAACAGCAAGTACTTTGGTGTAAAGTTGAAATGTGTACTATTTGCATTACCAGAGCTTTGTATGCACTTGGAAAAGAACTTTTTTGTCTTGCTGTTCAGAAGCATGAAACAACGTTCAAACCATTCAGAATCATGTGGGAAGTTAAGCTAAGGTCTTTCTATCAGGTTTGCAGTCTGCACTTTGGTGGAAAATTCAAATGTATACTACTTTAATTGCAAACATTGCATGCACTTAGAAAACAACTTTTTTGTCTTGCTGTACAGAGGGATGGAACAACTTTCAAACTACTCAGAATCATGTGGGAAGTTAACTTAAAATGTTTCTAATAGGTTTGCAATATGCTCTTTGGTGGAAAATTGAAATGTACACTACTTTATGTCAGAACATTGTAAGCACTCAGAAAACAACATTTTTGTCTTTATGTCCAGAGGCATGAAACAACTTTCAGACATCTCAGAATCATGTGGGAAGTTAACCTAAGGTGTTTCCATTAGGTTTGCAGTAAGTACTTTGGTGTAAAATTGAAATCTATGCTATTAGTATTGTCACAGCATTGTATGCACTGAGATAACAACTTTTTTGTCCTGATGTGTACAGGCATGAAACAACTTTCAAACTACTCATAATCATGTGGAAAGTTAAACTAAGGTGTTTCCATTAGGTTTGCCACAAGTACTTTGGTGTAAAGTTGAAATGTGTCCCATTTGTATTCCCAGAGCATTGTATGCACTGATAAAGCAACTTTTTTATCTTCCTGTTCAGAGGCATGAAGCAACTTTCAAACCATTCAGAATCATGTGGGAGGTTAAGCGAAGGTGTTTCCATCAGGTTTGCACTCTGCACTTTGTTGGAAAATTCAAATGTATGATACATTAATTTCAAAGAATTGCATGCACTTAGAAAACAGCTTTTTTGTCTTGCTGTACAGAGGGATGGAACAACTTTCAAACTACTCAGAATCATGTGGGAAGTTAACTTAAAATGTTTCCATCAGGTTTGCACTATGCTCTTTGGTGGAAAATTGAAATGTACACTACTTTAATGTCAGAACACAGTAAGCACTCAGACAACAACTTTTTTGTCTTTTTGTCCAGAGGCATGAAACAACTTTCAGACATCTCAGAATTATGTGGGAAGTGAACCTAAGGTGTTTCCATTAGGTTTGCAGTAAGTACTTTGGTGGAAAATTGAAATGTATACTACTTTAATGTTAGAACATTGTATGCACTGAGATAACAACTTTTTTGTCTTGATATGTAGAGGCATGAAACAACTTTCAAACTGCTCATAATCATGTGGAAAGTAAACCTAAGGTGTTTCCATTAGGTTTGCAGTAAGTGCTTTGGTGTAAAATTAAAATGTATGCTATTAGTATTGTCAAAGCCTTGTATGCACTAAGATAACAACTTATTTGTCTTGATGTGTAGAGGCATGAAACAACTTTCAAACTGCTCATAATCATGTGGGAAGTTAACCTAAGCTGTATCCATTAGGTTTTCAGTAAGTACTTTGGTGTAAAATTGAAATGTATGCCATTAGTATTCTCACATCATTGTATGCACTGAGATAACAACTTTTTTGTCCTGATGTGTACATGCATGAAAAAACTTTCAAACTACTCATAATCATGTGGAAAGTTAAACTAAGGTGTTTCCATTAGGTTAACAGCAAGTACTTTGGTGTAAAGTTGAAATGTGTACTATTTGCATTACCAGAGCTTTGTATGCACTTGGAAAAGAACTTTTTTGTCTTGCTGTTC
>NW_027278186.1:0-17276 GCF_030028105.1 Mobula birostris
TCTTGCCCTGAATCTCATGCCCTGATTCTCCTGCCCTGAAACTCATGCACTGAATGTCATACCCTGAAACTCCTACCCTGAATCACCAGCCCTGAAACGCATGCCCTGAATCTCCTGCCCTGAATCTCCTGCCCTGAAACTGCTGCCCTGAATCTCAAGCCCTGAAACCAGAGATTGAAACCCATGCCCTGAAACTCATGCCCTGAATCTCATGCCGTGAAACTCCTGCCCTCAAACTCATGCACTGAAACTCATGCTCTGAATCTCCTGCCCTGAAACTCCTGCACTGAAATACGTGCCCTATAACACCTGCCTTGAAACTCAAGCCCCGAATCTCATGCCCTGAATCTCCTGCCCTGAATCTCCTGCCTTGAAACTCATGCCCTGAATCTCATGCCCTCAAACTCTTGCTCTGAATCTCCTGCCCTGAAACCCCTGCACTGAAACACGTGCCCTAAAACACCTGCCTTGAAACTCAAGCCCCGAATCTCATGCCCTGAATCTCCTGCCATGAATCTCCTGCCTTGAAACTCATGCCCTGAATCTCATGCCCTCAAACTCTTGCACTGAAACACCTGCCCTAAAACACATGCCCTGAATTTCATGCCCTGAAATTCCTGCTCTAAACTCATGCCCTGAATCTCATGCCCTGAAACTCTTGCACTGAAACACCTGCCCTAAAACACATGCCCTGAATGTCATGCCCTGAAAATTATATCCTGAATCTCATGCCGTGAAACCCTGCCCTCAAACTCATGCACTGAAACTCATGCCCTGAATCTCTTGTCCTGAAACTCATGCCCTGAATTTTATGCCCTGAATCTCATGCCCTGAAATTCATGCACTGAAACTGATCCCCTGAATGTCATGCTTGAAACTCAAGCCCTGATTCTCCTGCCCTGAAACTCATGTACTGAATCTCATGCCCTGAATCTCTTTCCCTGAAACTCCTGCCATGAAACTCCTGCCCTGAAACTGCTGCCCTGAATCTCAAGCCCTGAAACCACAGACCTGAAACTCATGCCCTGAAACTCATGTCCTGAATCTCATGCCCTTAAACTCATGCCCTGAATCTCATGCCGTGAAACTCCTGCCCTCAAACTCATGCACTGAAACTCATGCCCTGAATCTCCTGTCCTGAAACTCTTGCACTGAATCTCATGCCTTGAAACCCCTGCCCTCAAACTCCTGCACTGAAACTCAAGCCCTGATTCTCCTGCCCTGAACCTCATGCCCTGAAGGTCATACCCTGAAACTCCTACCCTGAATCACCTGCCCTGAAACTCATGCCCTGAATCTCATGCCCTGAAACTGCTGCTCTGAAACTGCTGCGCTGAATCTCAAGCCCGGAAACCACAGACCTGAAACTCATGCCCTGAAACTCATGTCCTGAATCTCATGCCCTGAAACTCCTGCCCTCAAACTCATGCCCTGAATCTCATGCCCTGAAACTCATGCCCTGAATCTCATGCCGTGAAACCCCTGCCCTCAAACTCATGCACTGAAACTAATGCCCTGAATCTCCTGTTCTGAAACTCATGCCCTGAATCTCATGCCCTGAAATTCATGCACTGAAACTCATCCCCTGAATGTCATGCTCTGAAACTCAAGCCCTGATTCTCCTGCCCTGAAACTCACGCCCTGAATCTCATACACTGAAACTCCTGCCCTGAATCTCTTGCCCTGAAACACCTGCCATGAAACTCCTGCCCTGAAACTGCTGCCCTGAATCTCAAGCCCTGAAACCACAGACCTGAAACTCATCCCCTGAAACTCATGTCCTGAATCTCATGCCCTGAAACTCATGCCCTGAATCTCATGCCGTGAAACTCCTGCCCTCAAACTCATGCACGTAAACTCATGCCCTGAATCTCCTGTCCTGAAACTCTTGCCCTGCATCTCATGCCCTGAAACCCCTGCCCTCAAACTCATGCACTGAAACTCATGCCCTGAATCTCCTGTCCTGAAACTCATGCGCTGATTCTCATGCCCTGAATCTCATGCCCTGAAATTCATGCACTGAAACTCATCCCCTGAATGTCATGCTCTGAAACTCAAGCCCTGATTCTCATGCCGTGAAACCCTGCCGTCAAACACATGCACTGAAACTCATGCCCTGAATCTCCTGTACTGATTCTCATGCCCTGAAACTCATGTCCAGAATCTCATGCCCTGAAACTCCTGCCCTCAAACTCATGCACGGAAACTCATGCCCTGAATCTCATGCCTTCAAACTCCTGTCCTGAATCACATGCCCTGAAACTCATACCCTGAAACTACTGCACTGAAACTCATGTCCTGAACCTCATACCCTGAAACTGCTGCCCTGAATATCATGCCATGAATCTCATATCCTGAAACTCATGTCCTGAATTACATGCCCTGAAACTCCTTCACTGAAACTCATGCCCTGAAACTCATGCCATGAATCTCATGCCCTGAAACTTCTGCCCTGAAACTCATGCACTGAATCTCATGCGCTAAATCTCATGACCTCAAACTCAAACCGTGAATCTCCTGCCCTGAAACTCATGCCCTGAATCTCAAGCTCTTAAACCCCTGCCCTGAAACTCATGCACTGAAAGACATGCCCTGAAACTCTTGCACTGAAACTCTTGCCCTGAATCTCCTGCCCTGAATCTCCTGCCCTGAAACTGCTGCCCTGAATCTCAAGCCCTGAAACCAGAGATTGAAACCCATGCCCTGAAACTCATGCCCTGAATCTCATGCCGTGAAACTCCTGCCCTCAAACTCATGCACTGAAACTCATGCTCTGAATCTCCTGCCCTGAAACTCCTGCACTGAAATACGTGCCCTAAAACACCTGCCTTGAAACTCAAGCCCCGAATCTCATGCCCTGAATCTCCTGCCATGAATCTCCTGCCTTGAAACTCATGCCCTGAATCTCATGCCCTCAAACTCTTGCACTGAAACACCTGCCCTAAAACACATGCCCTGAATTTCATGCCCTGAAATTCCTGCTCTAAACTCATGCCCTGAATCTCATGCCCTGAAACTCTTGCACTGAAACACCTGCCCTAAAACACATGCCCTGAATGTCATGCCCTGAAAATTATATCCTGAATCTCATGCCGTGAAACCCTGCCCTCAAACTCATGCACTGAAACTCATGCCCTGAATCTCTTGTCCTGAAACTCATGCCCTGAATTTTATGCCCTGAATCTCATGCCCTGAAATTCATGCACTGAAACTGATCCCCTGAATGTCATGCTTGAAACTCAAGCCCTGATTCTCCTGCCCTGAAACTCATGTACTGAATCTCATGCCCTGAATCTCAAGCCCTGAAACCACAGACCTGAAACTCATGCCCTGAAACTCATGTCCTGAATCTCATGCCCTTAAACTCATGCCCTGAATCTCATGCCGTGAAACTCCTGCCCTCAAACTCATGCACTGAAACTCATGCCCTGAATCTCCTGTCCTGAAACTCTTGCACTGAATCTCATGCCTTGAAACCCCTGCCCTCAAACTCCTGCACTGAAACTCAAGCCCTGATTCTCCTGCCCTGAACCTCATGCCCTGAAGGTCATACCCTGAAACTCCTACCCTGAATCACCTGCCCTGAAACTCATGCCCTGAATCTCATGCCCTGAAACTGCTGCTCTGAAACTGCTGCGCTGAATCTCAAGCCCGGAAACCACAGACCTGAAACTCATGCCCTGAAACTCATGTCCTGAATCTCATGCCCTGAAACTCCTGCCCTCAAACTCATGCCCTGAATCTCATGCCCTGAAACTCATGCCCTGAATCTCATGCCGTGAAACCCCTGCCCTCAAACTCATGCACTGAAACTCATGCCCTGAATCTCCTGTCCTGAAACTCATGCCCTGAATCTCATGCCCTGAAATTCATGCACTGAAACTCATCCCCTGAATGTCATGCTCTGAAACTCAAGCCCTGATTCTCCTGCCCTGAAAGTCACGCCCTGAATCTCATACACTGAAACTCCTGCCCTGAAACTCATGCCCTGAAACTCATGCCCTGAATCTCTTGCCCTGAAACTCCTGCCATGAAACTCCTGCCCTGAAACTGCTGCCCTGAATCTCAAGCCCTGAAACCACAGACCTGAAACTCATCCCCTGAAACTCATGTCCTGAATCTCCTGCCCTGAAACTCATGCCCTGAATCTCAAGCTCTGAAACCCCTGCCCTGAAACTCATGCACTGAAAGACATGCCCTGAAACTCTTGCACTGAAACTCTTGCACTGAAACACCTGCCCTGAATCTCCTGCACTGAATCTCCTGCCCTGAAACTGCTGCCCTGAATCTCAAGCCCTGAAACCAGAGATTGGAACCCATGCCCTGAAACTCATGCACTGAATCTCATGCCGTGAATCTCCTGCCTTGAAACTCATGCCCTGAATCTCATGCCCTGAATCTCCTGCCCTGAATCTCCTGCCTTGAAACTCATGCCCTGAATCTCATGCCCTCAAACTCTTGCTCTGAATCTCCTGCCCTGAAACCCCTGCACTGAAACACGTGCCCTAAAACACCTGCCTTGAAACTCAAGCCCCGAATCTCATGCCCTGAATCTCCTGCCATGAATCGCCTGCCTTGAAACTCATGCCCTGAATCTCATGCCCTCAAACTCTTGCACTGAAACACCTGCCCTAAAACACATGCCCTGAATTTCATGCCCTGAAATTCCTGCTCTAAACTCATGCCCTGAATCTCATGCCCTGAAACTCTTGCACTGAAACACCTGCCCTAAAACACATACCCTGAATGTCATGCCCTGAAAATTATATCCTGAATCTCATGCCGTGAAACCCTGCCCTCAAACTCATGCACTGAAACTCATGCCCTGAATCTCTTGTCCTGAAACTCATGCCCTGAATTTTATGCCCTGAATCTCATGCCCTGAAATTCATGCACTGAAACTGATCCCCTGAATGTCATCCCCTGAATGTCCTGATTCTCCTGCCCTGAAACTCATGTACTGAATCTCATGCCCTGAATCTCTTTCCCTGAAACTCCTGCCATGAAACTCCTGCCCTGAAACTGCTGCCCTGAATCTCAAGCCCTGAAACCACAGACCTGAAACTCATGCTCTGAAACTCATGTCCTGAATCTCATGCCCTGAAACTCATGCCCTGAATCTCATGCCGTGAATCTCCTGCCCTCAAACTCATGCACTGAAACTCATGCCCTGAATCTCCTGTCCTGAAACTCTTGCACTGAATCTCATGCCTTGAAACCCCTGCCCTCAAACTCCTGCACTGAAACTCAAGCCCTGATTCTCCTGCCCTGAAACTCATGCCCTGAAGGTCATACCCTGAAACTCCTACCCTGAATCACCTGCCCTGAAACTCATGCCCTGAATCTCATGCCCTGAAACTGCTGCTCTGAAACTGCTGCGCTGAATCTCAAGCCCGGAAAGCACAGACCTGAAACTCATGCCCTGAAACTCATGTCCTGAATCTCATGCCCTGAAACTCCTGCCCTCAAACTCATGCCCTGAATCTCATGCCCTGAAACTCATGCCCTGAATCTCATGCCGTGAAACCCCTGCCCTCAAACTCATACACTGAAACTCATGCCCTGAATCTCCTGTCCTGAAACTCATGCTTTGAATCTCATGCCCTGAAATTCATGCACTGATACTCATCCCCTGAATGTCATGCTCAGAAACTCAAGCCCTGATTCTCCTGCCCTGAAACTCACGCCCTGAATCTCATACACTGAAACTCCTGCCCTGAAACTCATGCCCTGAAACTCATGCCCTGAATCTCTTGCCCTGAAACTCCTGCCATGAAACTCCTGCCCTGAAACTGCTGCCCTGAATCTCCAGCCCTGAAACCACAGACCTGAAACTCATCCCCTGAAACTCATGTCCTGAATCTCATGCCCTGAAACTCATGCCCTGAATCTCAAGCCCTGAAACTGCTGCGCTGAAACTGCTGCGCTGAATCTCAAGCCCGGAAACCACAGACCTGAAACTCATGCCGTGAAACTCCTGCCCTCAAACTCATGCACTGAAACTCATGCCCTGAATCTCTTGTCCTGAAACTCATGCCCTGAATTTTATGCCCTGAATCTCATGCCCTGAAATTTATGCACTGAAACTGATCCCCTGAATGTCATGCTTGAAACTCAAGCCCTGATTCTCCTGCCCTGAAACTCATGTACTGAATCTCATGCCCTGAATCTCTTTCCCTGAAACTCCTGCCATGAAACTCCTGCCCTGAAACTGCTGCCCTGAATCTCAAGCCCTGAAACCACAGACCTGAAACTCATCCACTGAAACTCATTTCCTGAATCTCATGCCGTGAAACTCCTGCCCTCAAACTCATGCACTTAAACTCATGCCCTGAATCTCCTGTCCTGAAACTCTTGCCCTGAATCTCATGCCGTGAAACCCCTGCCCTCAAACTCATGCACTGAAACTCATGCCCTGAATCTCCTGTCCTGAAACTCATGCCCTGAATCTCATGCCCTGAATCTCATGCCCTGAAATTCATGCACTGAAACTCATCCCCTGAATGTCATGCTCTGAAACTCAAGCCCTGATTCTCATGCCCTGAAACTCATGCCCTGAATATCATACCCCGAAACTCCTGCCCTGAATCACCTGCCCTGAAACTCATGCCCTGAATCTCAAGCCCTGAAACTGCTGCGCTGAAACTGCTGCGCTGAATCTCAAGCCCGGAAACCACAGACCTGAAACTCATGCCCTGAAACTCATGTCCTGAATCTCATGCCCTGAAACTCCTGCCCTCAAACTCACGTCCTGAATCTCATGCCCTGAAAATCATGCCCTGAGTCTTATGCCGTGAAACCCTGCCCTCAAACTCATGCACTGAATCTCATGCCCTGAATCTCATGCCCTGAAATTCATGCACTGAAACTCATCCCCTGAATGTCATGCTCTGAAACTCATGTCCTGAATCTCATGCCCTGAAACTCCTGCCCTCAAACTCATGCACTGAAACTCATGCCCTGAATCTCATGCCTTCAAACACCTGTCCTGAATCACATGCCCTGAAACTCATGCCCTGAAACTTCTGCCCTGAAACTCATGCACTGAATCTCATGCGCTAAATCTCATGACCTCCAACTCAAACCGTGAATCTCCTGCCCTGAAACTCATACCCTGAATCTCAAGCTCTGAAACCCCTGCCCTGAAACTCATGCACTGAAAGACATGCCCTGAAACTCTTGCACTGAAACTCTTGCACTGAAACACCTGCCCTGAATCTCCTGCCCTGAATCTCCTGCCCTGAAACTGCTGCCCTGAATCTCAAGCCCTGAAACCAGAGATTGAAACCAATGCCCTGAAACTCATGCCCTGAATCTCATGCCGTGAAACTCCTGCCCTCAAACTCATGCACTGAAACTCATGCTCTGAATCTCCTGCCCTGAAACTCCTGCACTGAAATACGTGCCCTAAAACACCTGCCTTGAAACTCAAGCCCCGAATCTCATGCCCTGAATCTCCTGCCCTGAATCTCCTGCCTTGAAACACATGCCCTGAATCTCATGCCCTCAAATTCTTGCTCTGAATCTCCTGCCCTGAAACCCCTGCACTGAAACACGTGCCCTAAAACACCTGCCTTGAAACTCAAGCCCCGAATCTCATGCCCTGAATCTCCTGCCATGAATCTCCTGCCTTGAATCTCATGCCCTGAATCTCATGCCCTCAAACTCTTGCACTGAAACACCTGCCCTAAAACACATGCCCTGAATGTCATGCCCTGAAATTCCTGCTCTAAACTCATGCCCTGAATCTCATGCCCTGAAACTCTTGCACTGAAACACCTGCCCTAAAACACATGCCCTGAATGTCATGCCCTGAAATTCCTGCCCTGAAACTCATGCCCTGAATCTCATGCCCTGAAACTCTTGCACTGAAACACCTACCCTAAAACTCATGCCCTGAATCTCATGCCCTCAATTTCCTGCCCTGAAACTCCTGCCATGAAACTCTTGCCCTGAATCTCATGCCCTGAAACTCCTGCCATGAAACTACTGCCCTGAAACTGCTGCCCTGAATCTCAAGCCCTGAAAGCACAGACCTGAAACTCATTCCCTGAAACTCCTGTCCTGAATCTCATGCCCTGAAATTCATGCCCTGAATCTCATGCCGTGAAACTCCTGCCCTCAAACTCCTGCACTGAAACTCAAGCCTTGATTCTCCTGCCCTGAAACTCATGCCCTGAAAGTCATACCCTGAAACTCATACCCTGAATCACCTGCCCTGAAACTCATGCCCTGAATCTCATGCCCTGAAACTGCTGCTCTGAAACTGCTGCGCTGAATCTCAAGCCCGGAAAGCACAGACCTGAAACTCATGCCCTGAAACTCATGTCCTGAATCTCATGCCCTGAAACTCCTGCCCTCAAACTCATGCCCTGAATCTCATGCCCTGAAACTCATGCCCTGAATCTCATGCCGTGAAACCCCTGCCCTCAAACTCATGCACTGAAACTCATGCCCTGAATCTCCTGTCCTGAAACTCATGCCCTGAATCTCATGCCCTGAAATTCATGCACTGAAACTCATCCCCTGAATGTCATGCTCTGAAACTCAAGCCCTGATTCTCCTGCCCTGAAACTCACGCCCTGAATCTCATGCACTGAAACTCCTGCCCTGAAACTCATGCCCTGAAACTCATGCCCTGAATCTCTTGCCCTGAAACTCCGGCCATGAAACTCCTGCCCTGAAACTGCTGCCCTGAATCTCAAGCCCTGAAACCACAGACCTGAAACTCATGCCCTGAAACTCATGCCCTGAATCTCAAGCCCTGAAACTGCTGCGCTGAAACTGCTGCGCTGAATCTCAAGCCCGGAAACCACAGACCTGAAACTCATGCCCTGAAACTCCTGCCCTCAAACTCATGTCATGAATCTCATGCCCTGATAATTATGCCCTGAATCTCATGCCGTGAAACCCTGCCCTCAAACTCATGCACTGAAACTCATGCCCTGAATCTCCTGTCCTGAAACTCATGCCCTGAATCTCATGCCCTGAATCTCATGCCCTGAAATTCATGCACTGAAACTCATCCCCTGAATGTCATGCTCTGAAACTCAAGCCCTGATTCTCCTGCCCTGAAACTCATGTACTGAATCTCATGCCCTGAAACTTCTGCCCTGAAACTCATTCACTGAATCTCATGCGCTAAATCTCATGACCTCAAACTCAAACCGAGAATCTCCTGCCCTGAAACTCATGCCCTGAATCTCAAGCTCTGAAATCCCTGCCCTGAAACTCATGCACTGAAAGACATGCCCTGAAACTCTTGCACTGAAACTCTTGCACTGAAACACCTGCCCTGAATCTCCTGCCCTGAATCTCCTGCCCTGAAACTGCTGCCCTGAATCTCAAGCCCTGAAACCAGAGATTGAAACCCATGCCTTGAAACTCATGCCCTGAATCTCATGCCGTGAAACTCCTGCCCTCAAACTCATGCACTGAAACTCATGCTCTGAATCTCCTGCCCTGAAACTCCTGCACTGAAATACGTGCCCTAAAACACCTGCCTTGAAACTCAAGCCCCGAATCTCATGCCCTGAATCTCCTGCCATGAATCTCCTGCCTTGAAACTCATGCCCTTAATATCACGCCCTCAAACTCTTGCACTGAAACACCTGCCCTAAAACACATGCCCTGAATGTCATGCCCTGAAATTCCTGCTCTAAACTCATGCCCTGAATCTCATGCACTGAAACTCTTGCACTGAAACACCTGCCCTAAAACACATACCCTGAATGTCATGCCCTGAAATTCCTGCCCTGAAACTCATGCCCTGAATCTCATGCCCTGAAACTCTTGCACTGAAACACCTACCCTAAAACCCATGCCCTGAACCTCATGCCCTGAATTTCCTGCCCTGAAACTCCTGTCATGAAACTCTTGCCCTGAATCTCATGCCCTAAAACTCCTGCCATGAAACTCCTGCCCTGAAACTGCTGCCCTGAATCTCAAGCCCTGAAACCACAGACCTGAAACACATGCCCTGAAACTCATGACCTGAATCTCATGCCCTGAAACTCATGCCCTGAATCTCATGCCGTGAAACTCCTGCCCTCAAACTCATGCACTGAAACTCATGCCCTGATTCTCCTGCCCTGAAACTCATGCCCTGAAGGTCATACCCTGAAACTCCTACCCTGGATCACCTGCCCTGAAACTCATGCCCTGAATCTCATGCCCTGAAACTGCTGCTCTGAAACTGCTGCGCTGAATCTCAAGCCCGGAAACCACAGACCTGAAACTCATGCCCTGAAACTCATGTCCTGAAACTCATGCCCTGAAACTCCTGCCCTCAAACTCATGCCCTGAATCTCATGCCCTGAAAATTATGCCCTGAATCTCATGCCGTGAAACCCTGCCCTCAGACTCATGCACTGAAACTCATGCCCTGAATCTCCTGCCCTGAAACTCATGCCCTGAATCTCATGCCCTGAATCTCATGCCCTGAAATTCATGCACTGAAACTCATCCCCTGAATGTCATGCTCTGAAACTCAAGCCCTGATTCTCCTGCCCTGAAACTCATGTACTGAATCTCATGCCCTGAATCTCTTGCCCTGAAACTCCTGCCATGAAACTCCTGCCCTGAAACTGCTGCCCTGAATCTCAAGCCCTGAAACCACAGACCTGAAACTCATCCCCTGAAACTCATGTCCTGAATCTCGTGCCCTGAAACTCATGCCCTGAATCTCATGCCGTGAAACTCCTGCCCTCAAACTCATGCACTTAAACTCATGCCCTGAATCTCCTGTCCTGAAACTCTTGCCCTGAATCGCATGCCGTGAAACCCCTGCCCTCAAACTCATGCACTGAAACTCATGCCCTGAATCTCCTGTCCTGAAACTCATGCCCTGAATCTCATGCCCTGAAATTCATGCACTGAAACTCATCCCCTGAATGTCATGCTCTGAAACTCAAGCCCTGATTCTCATGCCATGAATATCATACCCCGAAACTCCTGCCCTGAATCACCTGCCCTGAAACTCATGCCCTGAATCTCAAGCCCTGAAACTGCTGCGCTGAAACTGCTGCGCTGAATCTCAAGCCCGGAAACCACAGATCTGAAACTCATGCCCTGAAACCCATGTCCTGAATCTCATGCCCTGAAACTCCTGCCCTCAAACTCATGTCCTGAATCTCATGCCCTGAAAATCATGCCCTGAATCTCATGCCGTGAAACCCTGCCCTCAAACTCATGCTCTGAAACTCATGCCCTGAATCTCCTGTCCTGAAACTCATGCCCTGAATCTCATGCCCTGAAATTCATGCACTGAAACTCATCCCCTGAATGTCATGCTCTGAAACTCAAGCCCTGATTCTCCTGCCCTGAAACTCATGTACTGAATCTCATGCCCTGAAACTCATGTCCAGAATCTCCTGCCCTGAAACTCCTGCCCTCAAACTCATGCACTGAAACTCATGCCCTGAATCTCATGCCCTGAAACTACTGCACTGAAACTCATGTCCAGAACCTCATACCCTGAAACTGCTGCACTGAATATCATGCCATGAATCTCATATCCTGAAACTCATGCCCTGAATCTCATGCCGTGAAACCCCTGCCCTCAAACTCATGCACTGAAACTCATGCCCTGAATCTCCTGTCCTGAAACTCATGCCCTGAAACTCATGTCCTGAATCGCATGCCCTGAAACTCATGCCCTGAATCTCATGCCGTGAAACTCCTGCCCTCAAACTCATGCACTGAAACTCATGCCCTGAATCTCCTGTCCTGAAACTCTTGCACTGAATCTCATGCCTTGAAACCCCTGCCCTCAAACTCCTGCACTGAAACTCATGCCCTGAATCTCCTGTCCTGAAACTCATGCCCTGAAACTCATGTCCTGAATCTCATGCCCTGAAACTCATGCCCTGAATCTCATGCCGTGAAACTCCTGCCCTCAAACTCATGCAGTGAAACTCATGCCCTGAATCTCCTGTCCTGAAACTCTTGCACTGAATCTCATGCCTTGAAACCCCTGCCCTCAAACTCCTGCACTGAAACTCAAGCCCTGATTCTCCTGCCCTGAAACTCATGACCTGAAGGTCATACCCTGAAACTCCTACCCTGAATCACCTGCCCTGAAACTCATGCCCTGAATCTCATGCCCTGAAACTGCTGCTCTGAAACTGCTGCGCTGAATCTCAGGCCCGGAAACCACAGACCTGAAACTCATGCCCTGAAACTCATGTCCTGAATCTCATGCCCTGAAACTCCTGCCCTCAAACTCATGCCCTGAATCTCATGCCCTGAAACTCATGCCCTGAATCTCATGCCGTGAAACCCCTGCCCTCAAACTCATGCACTGAAACTCATGCCCTGAATCTCCTGTCCTGAAACTCATGCCCTGAATCTCATGCCCTGAAATTCATGCACTGAAACTCATCCCCTGAATGTCATGCTCTGAAACTCAAGCCCTGATTCTCCTGCCCTGAAACTCACGCCCTGAATCTCATACGCTGAAACTCCTGCCCTGAAACTCATGCCCTGAAACTCATGCCCTGAATCTCTTGCCCTGAAACTCCTGCCATGAAACTCCTGCCCTGAAACTGCTGCCCTGAATCTCAAGCCCTGAAACCACAGACCTGAAACTCATCCCCTGAAACTCATGTCCTGAATCTCATGCCCAGAAACTCATGCCCTGAATCTCAAGCCATGAAACTGCTGCGCTGAAACTGCTGCGCTGAATCTCAAGCCCGGAAACCACAGACCTGAAACTCATGCCCTGAAACTCCTGCCCTCAAACTCATGTCCTGAATCTCATGCCCTGAAAATTATGCCCTGAATCTAATGCCGTGAAACCCTGCCCTCAAATTCATGCACTGAAACTCATGCCCTGAATCTCCTGTCCTGAAACTCATGCCCCGAATCTCATGCCCTGAAATTGATTCACTGAAACTCATCCCCTGAATGTCATGCTCTGAAACTCAAGCCCTGATTCTCCTGCCCTGAAACTCATGCATTGAATCTCATGCCCTGAAACTCATGTCCTGAATCTCATGCCCTGAAACTCCTGCCCTCAATCTCATGCACTGAAACTCATGCCCTGAATCTCATGCCTTCAAACTCCTGTCCTGAATCACATGCCCTGAAACTCATGCCCTGAAACTACTGCACTGAAACTCATGTCCTGAACCTCATACCCTGAAACTGCTGCCCTGAATATCATGCCATGAATCTCATATCCTGAAACTCATGCCCTGAATTACATGCCCTGAAAATCCTTCACTGAAACTCATGCCCTGAAACTCATGCCATGAATCTCATGCCCTGTAACTTCTGCCCTGAAATTCATTCACTGAATCTCATGCGCTAAATCTCATGACCTTAAACTCAAACCGTGAATCTCCTGCCCTGAAACTCATGCCCTGAATCTCAAGCTCTGAAACCCCTGCCCTTAAACTCATGCACTGAAAGACATGCCCTGAAACTCTTGCACTGAAACACCTGCCCTGAATTTCCTGCCCTGAATCTCCTGCCCTGAAACTGCTGCCCTGAATCTCAAGCCCTGAAACCAGAGATTGAAACCCATGCCCTGAAACTCATGCCCTGAATCTCATGCCGTGAAACTCCTGCCCTCAAACTCATGCACTGAAACTCATGCTCTGAATCTCCTGCCCTGAAACTCCTGCACTGAAATACGTGCCCTAAAACACCTGCCTTGAAACTCAAGCCCCGAATCTCATGCCCTGAATCTCCTGCCTTGAAACTCATGCCCTGAATCTCATGCCCTCAAACTCTTGCTCTGAATCTCCTGCCCTGAAACGACTGCACTGAAACACTTGCCCTAAAACACCTGCCTTGAAACTCAAGCCCCGAATCTCATGCCCTGAATCTCCTGCCCTGAATCTCCTGCCTTGAAACTCATGCCCTGAATCTCATGCCCTCAAACTCTTGCACTGAAACACCTACCCTAAAACTCATGCCCTGAATCTCATGCCCTGAAATTCCTGCCCTGAAACTCATGCCCTGAATCTCATGCCCTGAAACTCTTGCACTGAAACACCTACCCTAAAACTCATGCCCTGAATCTCATGCCCTGAAATTCCTGCCCTGAAACTCATGCCCTGAATCTCATGCCCTGAAACTCCTGCCATGAAACTCCTGCCCTGAAACTGCTGCCCTGAATCTCAAGCCCTGAAACCACAGACCTGAAACTCATGCCCTGAAACTCATGTCCTGAATCTCATGCCCTGAAACTCATGCCCTGAATCTCATGCCGTGAAACTCCTGCCCTCAAACTCATACACTGAAACTCATGCCCTGAATCTCCTGTCCTGAAACTCTTGCACTGAATCTCATGCCTTGAAACCCCTGCCCACAAACTCCTGCACAGAAACTCAAGCCCTGATTCTCCTGCCCTGAAACTCATGCCCTGAAGGTCATACCCTGAAACTCCTACCCTGAATCACCTGCCCTGAAACTCATGCCCTGAATCTCATGCCCTGAAACTGCTGCTCTGAAACTGCTGCGCTGAATCTCAAGCCCGGAAACCACAGACCTGAAACTCATGCCCTGAAACTCATGTCCTGAAACTCATGCCCTGAAACTCCTGCCCTCAAACTCATGCCCTGAATCTCATGCCCTGAAAATTATGCCCTGAATCTCATGCCGTGAAACCCTGCCCTCAAACTCATGCACTGAAACTCATGCCCTGAATCTCCTGCCCTGAAACTCATGCCCTGAATCTCATGCCCTGAATCTCATGCCCTGAAATTCATGCACCGAAACTCATCCCCTGAATGTCATGCTCTGAAACTCAAGCCCTGATTCTCCTGCCCTGAAACTCATGTACTGAATCCCATGCCCCGAATCTCTTGCCCTGAAACTCCTGCCATGAAACTCCTGCCCTGAAACTGCTGCCCTGAATCTCAAGCCCTGAAACCACAGAACTGAAACACATCCCCTGAAACTCATGTCCTGAATCTCATGCCCAGAAACTCATGCCCTGAATCTCATGCCGTGAAACTCCTGCCCTCAAACTCATGCACTTAAACTCATGCCCTGAATCTCCTGTCCTGAAACTCTTGCCCTGAATCGCATGCCGTGAAACCCCTGCCCTCAAACTCATGCACTGAAACTCATGCCCTGAATCTCCTGTCCTGAAACTCATGCCCTGAATCTCATGCCCTGAAATTCATGCACTGAAACTCATCCCCTGAATGTCATGCTCTGAAACTCAAGCCCTGATTCTCATGCCCTGAAACTCACGCCCTCAAACTCATGTCCTGAATCTCATGCCCTGAAACTCCTGCCCTCAAACTCATGTCCTGAATCTCATGCCCTGAAAATCATGCCCTGAATCTCATGCCGTGAAACCCTGCCCTCAAACTCATGCACTGAAACTCATGCCCTGAATCTCCTGTCCTGAAACTCATGCCCTGAATCTCATGCCCTGAATCTCATGCCCTGAAATTCATGCACTGAAACTCATCCCCTGAATGTCATGCTCTGAAACTCAAGCCCTGATTCTCCTGCCCTGAAACTCATGTACTGAATCTCATGCCCTGAAACTCATGTCCAGAATCTCCTGCCCTGAAACTCCTGCCCTCAAACTCATGCACTGAAACTCATGCCCTGAATCTCATGCCCTGAAACTACTGCACTGAAACTCATGTCCAGAACCTCATACCCTGAAACTGCTGCACTGAATATCATGCCATGAATCTCATATCCTGAAACTCATGCCCTGAATCTCATGCCGTGAAACCCCTGCCCTCAAACTCATGCACTGAAACTCATGCCCTGAATCTCCTGTCCTGAAACTCATGCCCTGAAACTCATGTCCTGAATCTCATGCCCTGAAACTCATGCCCTGAATCTCATGCCGTGAAACTCCTGCCCTCAAACTCATACACTGAAACTCATGCCCTGAATCTCCTGTCCTGAAACTCTTGCACTGAATCTCATGCCTTGAAACCCCTGCCCACAAACTCCTGCACAGAAACTCAAGCCCTGATTCTCCTGCCCTGAAACTCATGCCCTGAAGGTCATACCCTGAAACTCCTACCCTGAATCACCTGCCCTGAAACTCATGCCCTGAATCTCATGCCCTGAAACTGCTGCTCTGAAACTGCTGCGCTGAATCTCAAGCCCGGAAACCACAGACCTGAAACTCATGCCCTGAAACTCATGTCCTGAAACTCATGCCCTGAAACTCCTGCCCTCAAACTCATGCCCTGAATCTCATGCCCTGAAAATTATGCCCTGAATCTCATGCCGTGAAACCCTGCCCTCAAACTCATGCACTGAAACTCATGCCCTGAATCTCCTGCCCTGAAACTCATGCCCTGAATCTCATGCCCTGAATCTCATGCCCTGAAATTCATGCACCGAAACTCATCCCCTGAATGTCATGCTCTGAAACTCAAGCCCTGATTCTCCTGCCCTGAAACTCATGTACTGAATCTCATGCCCTGAATCTCTTGCCCTGAAACTCCTGCCATGAAACTCCTGCCCTGAAACTGCTGCCCTGAATCTCAAGCCCTGAAACCACAGACCTGAAACTCATCCCGTGAAACTCATGTCCTGAATCTCATGCCCAGAAACTCATGCCCTGAATCTCATGCCGTGAAACTCCTGCCCTCAAACTCATGCACTTAAACTCATGCCCTGAATCTCCTGTCCTGAAACTCTTGCCCTGAATCGCATGCCGTGAAACCCCTGCCCTCAAACTCATGCACTGAAACTCATGCCCTGAATCTCCTGTCCTGAAACTCATGCCCTGAATCTCATGCCCTGAAATTCATGCACTGAAACTCATCCCCTGAATGTCATGCTCTGAAACTCAAGCCCTGATTCTCCTGCCCTCAAACTCATGTCCTGAATCTCATGCCCTGAAACTCCTGCCCTCAAACTCATGTCCTGAATCTCATGCCCTGAAAATCATGCCCTGAATCTCATGCCGTGAAACCCTGCCCTCAAACTCATGCACTGAAACTCATGCCCTGAATCTCCTGTCCTGAAACTCATGCCCTGAATCTCATGCCCTGAATCTCATGCCCTGAAATTCATGCACTGAAACTCATCCCCTGAATGTCATGCTCTGAAACTCAAGCCCTGATTCTCCTGCCCTGAAACTCATGTACTGAATCTCATGCCCTGAAACTCATGTCCAGAATCTCCTGCCCTGAAACTCCTGCCCTCAAACTCATGCACTGAAACTCATGCCCTGAATCTCATGCCCTGAAACTACTGCACTGAAACTCATGTCCAGAACCTCATACCCTGAAACTGCTGCACTGAATATCATGCCATGAATCTCATATCCTGAAACTCAT
>NW_027278187.1:0-17274 GCF_030028105.1 Mobula birostris
GTTAGTCTCGCTAGACCATGGATCTGCGCCTGGATGTATACTATCAATCTCTCGCATGAGTGAGAGTGAGTGACATCACCACCTTACGTGATCTTAGATCAGCTTAACTGATCTGAGAACAGCAACGGCAAGACATTGACAATGAACGAATAAGCAGAAGTGTAGAGTGGATCTGACAGTGTTTATAACTTTATTGCTGCATGGGTGCTATAGTAATTGGGGGCGTTGTTTCACTAGATCAACTGGAGAAATAAGCTGTATTCAAAACTATACAGAGAAAGCAAAGCAGCTGCAATTTGTATGTGAAATTTCAGTTAATTTCTTGGTGGTGCTACGCTGGTGCTATTGCAATTTCTGCTGGGGCTATAGCACCAGCTAACACCACCATAGCACCGCCCTTGTCCACACCCATGCCACAAAGATGGTCCTTTTTCCCAAACCACTGCTTCCTCTCTTCCATGCTTGATAGTGCTGCTGGTGGCCTGCACAGCCACAATGCATTGAAGAGCCTGTTTCCATATGGAGTGTTTCTATGACCTACTTTCCCAAAGGTGGTTTATTCAGTGATTGCAGTATCACAGGATATAATATTACAGTACTTCAAGGGGCCAGGCAGCATCTATGGAAAAGCGTACAGTCGACATTTCAGGCAAGACCCTTCATCAGGACTTTTTCATGGAAGCTGCCTGGCCTGCTGAGTTCCTCCAGTATTTTGTGTGTGTTGCTGCAGAATCTGTTATACCATACTGCTCCATGCAACACCCTTCATCCCAGGTCCCCAGTGTAAAGGCAGAAAAGTCTGACATAAAGTGACCTCCACTGGGGACCTCCCTCACTGCTGGATGCAAAATGGACTGCCAAAATGTTCAAACAGTAGATGAGGGCAAGAAAGGATAGTGTGCAGGAGAAGCGCATACAAGAACCACCTCAGTGCATCACAAAACTGCACCAGGCAGCTCATGTTGTGTGTGAGTGGCTCCTTAGAGAGATTTCAGGCTTAGATCCAATTAATAATTCTGACCAAGCAGCCACATTCATGAGCATACTTGACACCCACTACGAAAGGATAACCCAGTCTCTGTATAGAATAGTGATAGAAGCACAGTGGTAACATTGACAACCGAAGAACCGAGGACACTGATTGTGAACAGTTTCCTTTGCTGTTCCACATGAGTTGGTCATTGAGCGAGAGATGGCACTCACAAATCAGGAAGAATTCCAGATATTGAAAGGAAGGCTGATCGCGCAGCAGTAAACTGGGGTAATTGGCATCAATTAGCCAGCACAGAATGATCCAAAGACTGGGCCATTCAGGGTGACAGTATTCAAACTGAGTTATCCAGGCAAAAATGTAAGTCTGCCAGCAGGAGGGCTATGACCACAGATAGCCCCACAGTCTGATAACATTGCTCACTGAAGAACCTGTCATTTTGTCAGCAAGTATCTGTGGATGCCAGCCCCACTTCCTCTGATCCAGGGTCCACAGATATAATTTGAAGACAATTAGGACACAACCATGTAGACATTAAAGTTTTGTCTAAGAGCCTTTTAAATAGCCTAATCTATTTTAGATGAATTTTAAAGAGGTATATAGAAATTGAGTTGCCTTGATATTTTCATTTACTCTGTCCTCAACCTTCTTCATGCACTGGTGGGAAACCAAGGGAAAATTACAACCAAGACCTATAAAGTATGTGACAACAGCTAGCACCAGATGTTAAGCATTATGGTGATCAGCTCCCTGCCAGTACTTGTTCCTTACCTTGACATTGGCATTGAAGCAATGTTCACTCTAAGGTATGTGTGCACATAAATCATTTGCTACTAGCACAGAAAGGAATTTAAACTGTGTACAAAAGGTTATCACCCTTTACCTCGTTGGCATGTTAAGTATATTTCACCATCGTACACATTTCCTTCTCTAGTTTCTGATGCGGACAGCGTTGACAAAATGGAGTTTGCGATGATTTGTCTGCAGATTTTAGAACTGGCTTATATATACTATTTTTATTGAAAAAAATTATTGATTCACCATGTTGAATTTGTGAAGCACAAAAGAACTGCTAGTTCACTTAAAGCAGAATGGCTTAATGAAACTGTAGAAACTACTGCACCGAAAACTCATGAAGTCAGAAACATGCAGCTACGAGAAATATTTATGTACAATACAGAAACTAGTGTTACCTGTGTGTATTGCCACAGTTAAAAGTTGCTGGAGAATTCACAAGTGTGAAGAAGTGGACTGATATTTGGAAACTTGACTTTTTAAAGTGTCATTTAGCAAGCAAATCACATATGGATGGTGTGCAAAAATTTTGGTGAGAAAATCCTTCAGTACCCGCTACAGATCTGCTATGTATATTTTGAGAGAGTGCAAATGAATGAGAGTAAAAATGATCAAACCCAGAGGAGATCAAAGTTCTCACTGACAGTGTTTTGCTAGCTGTTAAAATGAATACCTCTATATGTAAAATTCAGTGCGCACATGCTGTTGTCATTGGGCAAAAAATTGCACAGCACAAGATTTTTGCACACACTGGTCATTGCATTGAAGGTGAAGTCCATAAGAATACAGATTCTACTCTATATTCTAGTTGTCTGCAATTTATGATTTGACCCAGAACTTATAAAGCAGGATTAATCTCCAACAAGCTTCTTGAGGCTTTCACTTTAATAGATTACAGGAGATCATTTTATTTAAGGTTTTTTTTTAATCAATTTAGAGCAGGGGTATCAAACTATCGGCCCGCGGGATGATTTGGGAAAAAAAAGTATATTCATGACCACTTATTATGTATTTGTACGGCAGCCGCTCTCTCTCCCACTGCTGTTTGTGCCGTCTGCTGCGCTGGCAGCTTATTGTGTGTACTTAGAAAACAATAGGCAGCAGTTAACCACCCACTGTGCATAAGGACCTACCACCCTGCACTGAAGACCACTAGGGCCCCACTTACATCGTCAGACACAGTATAAACACACAGAGTACTCAGGTAAGTAACACCTGTAGCAAGGCCGAGACCGTTTGCTGCTGTGGTTCAAAATGTTTTCCAAGAAAAGAAAAGTTGACATCGAAGGTCGGATATTCAACGATAATTGGAAAGATCGTTGTCGTTTCTGTGAGATCAACGGCATACCTATGTGTCTGATATGCTCACAACAAGTGGCTGTGGCAAAAGAGTACAATACCAAACGACACTGTGAGACGTCACACGGAGAAAAATATGCAGGACAACTCAGAACGCAAAAGGTAAACGAGCTTGAAGCAGCTCTGAAAAAACAGCAATTAATGTTCACCAAAAGTCGAAAGACTCATGATGGAGCTGTCAAGGCCAACAAAGTAGCTGCTGCGTTGAAGCCATACTCAGAGAGGGAATTCATCAAAGCATGCATGCTGACGGCGGCTGAGCTAGTGTGCCCTGAGAAGAGATAGGTTTTTGTTAATATCAGCTTGTGGCAGAGAGAATGGGAGACCTTGCAGGAGATTTGAACAGTCAACTAAAAGACAAAGTGAAGTCATTTATCGCCTTCCCTATTGTAATTGATGAGAGCACCGATGTGACTGATGTAGCTCAACTGGGAATATTTATTCGTGGTGTTGATGCATCTTTGACCGTCACCGAGGAGTTTGTGGAGATGGTGCCCATGACAAACACCACAACGGCGAACAATGTTTTCTCCAGCCTCTTTGAGGCCTTGGACAGACTGGGGGTTGATTGGAGTCATGCTGTCAGCGTGGCAACAGATCCATGGTCAGGAAAAAGGCAGGTGTTGTTGTGAAACTCAGTGAGAAAGTTCAGACAGAGAATCCGGAGCAGAAATTCTGGAATTTTCAGTGTATTATACACCAAGAGGCATTATGTAGCAGGAATCTGAAAATGGACAATGTCATGGATGTAGTAATCAAAACGGTTAATTTTATTAGAGCCAAGGGACCCAACCATTGGCAATTTGACACTTTAGTCCGGAAGTAATATTGGACATGGCTTGCCCTACCACACTGAAGTCTGCTGGTTGAGCAGAGGGGTTGCGCTCAAATGTTTTTTTCAATTACGTGCGAAAATTGGACTATTCATGAACGAGAAAGGGAAGCCAGTGGCAAAGTTGGATGACCCAGACTGGCTTCATGATCTTGTATTTTTGGTGGATATAACAGAGCACTTAATGTGCCTAATGTTAACATGCAAGGCTGCAACAAACTTGTTACGGAATACTACGACAGCATTCGTGGCTTTCAAATTAAATTAGGCCTGTGGGAGATGCAACTATCCCGGAGCAACCCAGCTCATTTCCCCTCTTTGCAGTCAGTGTGTCGCTCATGGGAATAATGACAACATGGACATGTACAAGGACAAAATATCACAGCTGAAAAGTGAGTTTCAGAATCGTTTCCAAGTCTTCACTCAGCTCGAGAAGGAATTCTCACTATTTTGCTCGCCGTTTGGTGTCAACGCAGCACCAGATGTGCTGGAGGAACTCCAAATGGAACTAATTGAAATTCAGTGTAACTCGGCTTTGAAATATAAATTTGAGACGGTGGGTCTGGACTCATTCTATCAATACCTGGGACCGATGTACCTCAAGATGACAGACTTTGCCTCAAAGATCCTTTGCATGTTCGGGACAACTTATCTCTATGAGCAGGCGTTCTCCATAATGAACATTAACAAATCCAAGCTGCGTTCGCAGCTGACAACACAGACATTTAAATGACATTATGAAAATCACAACTGCCCTGAAACTGGTCCCTGATGTTGACAGGCTGGTTAAAGCCAAGAGATGTCAGGTGTCTGGGAGCAGAAAGTGAAAAATGAGTGATACTGTTCGATGCACTGCGACATGTAAGCAAAATGCATTATAAAATATTGAGTGACATAATATTGTGATTCATTTATTTTCTGACTATTCTATTATTGTAAATGTGATCACTTTAATAAAAATTAGAGGCTAACTGTAAACAACAGGAATTCTGCAGATGCTGGAAATTCAAGCAACACACATCAAGGTTGCTGGTGAACGCAGCAGGCCAGTCAGCATCTCTAGGAAGAGGTACAGTCGACGTTTCAGGCCGAGACCTGATGAAGGGTCTCAGCCTGAAACGTCGACTGTACCTCTTCCTAGAGATGCTGCCAGGCCTGCTGCGTTCACCAGCAGCTTTGATGTGTGTTGCTAGAGGCTAACTGTGTTCATTGTCTGAGTTTGATTGCTGGAAGCAGGCTAATAAAAATTAGGTGCAGTTGTGTAGCCTATATTTACAATTTGTTTCATTAGGTCTACATTCGTGTCTGTTAATGTTCTATTTCAAATGGTTTATTAATGGAAAGGGTGTGGCTCCCAAAACAATCTTAGCAAAAATAGCATCGTTTTTTCTCTCTCTCATTACAACTTTCTTGAAGCTTACGACTGTAAGTTAATACCAATCATAAAAATAATGCTTGCTAGGCAATCTTCTTCATAAGAAACAAAATTCGTAAAGTGAAACACTTTGTAGTTATAGCAGAGACTGAGACACATGACAGCAGGTTGAAAAAATGAAGGCTACAAAAGCTGTAGGAGCACGTGCGCGTGCGTTCGTGTGTGCACAACTGATCGGCCCGCATGAAGTCGCATTTTCCCAAATCCGGCTCGTGACCTAAAATGAGTTTGACACCCCTGATTTAGAGAAAAGAAAAACAATTTGCTTACCCAGAGTCCTACAAGAATGACAAATACGAAGTATATGATCAGGACAGTAATATCAGTTGTATTTAGCTTCTTGTGAGAGATAACATTTTCTTCAGGCTTCATCGTGCTAGCCAGGCTCCTGGCGGTCCTAAAGAACACTCCCTCTGTTGCTGTCTTCATTCTTCCACACTTCTTTATTCCTGCTTTTCAATGCAAAAGCATTAAATCAATTCAGTGATATGGTGTCATTATGGTCCCATTATTCATTACTATCTATGTATATTTGCATTTGCACAGTTTGTTGCTCATTGCTCATTGAAACAATAACTGTTTAATAATACAGGTATTAAACTGTAAATTTATTTACAGTTACTGTTCTATAGATTTGTTGAGTATGCCTGCAGGAAAAAGAATGATAATAAATTTTACTTTGAACTTTGAGTGGGTTAAAAGGTTGGCACAACATTGTGGGCCAAAGAACCTGTACTGTCTTGTAGTGTTCTATGTTTTTGAACACCTTGCAGTGAGTTCTGGAAGTGCCTGAAGCCCACAGGATGTGGCTTTAAATGGACCCAAGTATTTGACCAACACACATCAAAGTTGCTGGTGAACGCAGCAGGCCAGGCAGCATCTCTCGGAAGAGGTACAGTCGACGTTTCGGGCCGAGTCCCTTCGTCAGGACTAACTAAAGGAAGAGTTAGTAAGGGATTTGAAAGTGGGAGGGGGAGGGGGAGATCCAAAATGATAGGAGAAGACAGGAGGAGGAGGGATGGAGCCAAGAGCTGGACAGGTGATTTGGCAAAAGGGATATGAGGGGATATGAGGAGGCCCAGGGAGAAGGAAAAGGGGAAGGGGGGGAAAACCCAGAGGATGGGCAAGGGGTATAGTCAGAGGGACAGAGGGATTAAAATGTGTGGCCACTGGGAGATCCTGCTTTCTCTGGCGGACAGAGCGTAGGTGTTCAGCAAAACGATCTCCCAGTCTGCATTGGGTCTCGCCAATATATAGAAGGCCACATCGGGAGCACCGGACGCAGTATATCACCCCAGCCGACTCACAGGTGAAGTGTCACCTCACCTGGAAGGACTGTCTGGGGCCCTGAATGGTGGTAAGGGAGGAAGTGTAAGGGCATGTGTAGCACTCACGGCCTCCTCTACTGTAAGAGAAAGCAGGATCGCCCTGAATGGTGGTAAGGGAGGAAGTGTAAGGGCATGTGTAGCACTCACGGCCTCCTCTACTGTAAGAGAAAGCAGGATCTCCCAGTGGCCACACATTTTAATTCCACATCCCATTCCCATTCTGACATGTCTATCCACGGCCTCCTCTACTGTAGAGATGAAGCCACACTCCGGTTGGAGGAACAACACCTTATATTCCGTCTGGGTAGCCTCCAACCTGATGGCATGAACATTGACTTCTCAAACTTCCGCTAATGCCCCACCTCCCCCTCGTACCCCATCCATTATTTATTTATATACACACATTCTTTCTCTCTCTCTCTCTCTCCTTTTTCTCCCTCCGTCTCTCTGACAATACCCCTTGCCCATCCTCTAGGTTTTTCCCCCCCTCCCCCTTTTCCTTCTCCCCGGGCCTCCTGTCCCATGATCCTCTCACATCCCTTTTGCCAATCACCTGTCCAGCTCTTGGCTCCATCCCTCCCCCTCCTATCTTCTCCTATCATTTTGGATCTCCCCCTCCCCCTCCCACTTTCAAATCTCTTACTAGCTCTTCCTTCAGTTAGTCCTGACGAAGGGTCTCGGCCCGAAACGTCGACTATACCTCTTCCTAGAGATGCTGCCTGGCCTGCTACGTTCACCAGCAACTTTGATGTGTGTTGCTTGAATTTCCAGCATCTGCGGAATTCCTCTTGTTTACAAGTATTTGAGGTTGTACTGTAACCATCCAATGACCTTCAGTTTAGGCAGGGAACATGTCTAATGGTAACTGTTTGCACATGACTGGCCCTGCAAACAAAAACATCAGATGTGCTCAGGAGGGTCCAGCCCAATTTCCAGATGTGTGCAAGAGCTCAGAAATGAACAGAAACCCAATCTAACTAGATTGGTGGGAGGGTGATTTATTTCTATCTGCAATTTCTGAGGCCCTGTGTTTAAATGCTGTCCTGAAATTTCCTATTTCCACGAATTTGTTTACTGACAAGCCTTGGAGATCACACCATTCCTCAAGCACACCTGACCACTAATCGCAGACAATTAGTCACTTTGGTTGTAGGCCCCAGACTGACAAATCTGTCCCTCCTCCTCCCAGTCCTTCAACATCGATGCACTGGTCAAGTCACCAGTAGGTGAGACCTTATGATGAGGGCCGCTTTCTGTCTGATCGGCTCTCCTGAGATGTTAAAAAGGCTGAAACTAACTTTTATTTTCTCTTTTAAAAAGAGGTTAATTCAGTGACTATGGCATCACAATATTATGCTACATTATTTCCCAAATTCACTCCGTATACAATTAATAATTTCAAACTACAACACAGACTCGAGAGCTTGTGAAATCCACTGTTCTCAGGAGGCACCCAATGCAGTGTGCATACCCTATGCTCCTTCATGGACAAAGTGGGCAGGCAGTCGGCTCAGGATGAACCCAGTGCCTACCCTGGAAAAGGAGGTTGGGATGTGTTACCTTCTGAAGTACTGGGGACCGGTAAGTACACTAGCAGATGTTACAGATGTGGATTTGTTAGTGCTCAACGCCACAAAACCCTCCTGCTTGAGAATGACCATACGATTCCCCACTGGTAACTCCTCTGCTCTGTCTGAAAGGCAGTTGGTGGCAGTTGGCATCAACATTCCACTGCTCCAAGCCAATTGGCTGCCGGGCGGTCCACTCCCTGCTGCTGGATTAAAATCTGCTGGCACTAATAGGCTCTCATTTGACTGACACACAGATAAACCCCCCACAACAGAGAGCACACTGCCCCACCCCTACCACTCCGCTCAAACATCCCACTCCACAACACCCCCACACTCTTCAAACCTCCCTCTGCACTCAGACCGTCACTGTCTCCAAGCCTACCATTTGTCACTCGTTTCCACCTCCCCACACCCCTCCAATCCCATTCCCCACACACCTCCAATTCCCCACACCCCTCCAACTCCCCACACCCCTCCAATGCCCCACACACCTCCCACTCAGCACAACTCTCCAATTCCCCGCATCCCTCAAATTCCCCAATTCCCGCCCACTCCACACACCCCTTCAATTCCCCACACCACTCCTACACACCACACCCCTCCCACTCTCCACATCCCTCCAATTCTCCACTCCACTCCAATTCCCCACACCCCTCCCACTCCCCACACCACTGCAATTCGCCACAGCCTTTCAATTCTCCACAGCCCTCCAATTCCTCACAACTCTCCAATTCCCCATGCCCCTCCCGATCCCCACAGCCCTGCAATTCCGCACACCCCATCACTTCCCACACTCCTCCAATTCCCCACACCCCTCCAATTCCCCGCACCCTTTCCACTCCCCATACCCCTCCAATTCCCCACACCCCTCCAATTCTCCACACCGTCCAATTCCCCACATCCCTCCCACTCCACACACCCCTACAATTCCCCACTCCCCACACCCCCTAATTCCACACACACCTCCCACTCCCCACACCCCTACAATTTGCCACACCCCCACACTCCCCACACCACTCCAATTACCAACACCCCTGCCTCTCCCCACTACCCTCCAATTCCCCACACCCTCCAAATCCCAACACCGTCCAATTCTCCACACACCTCCCATTCCCCATACCCCTACAATTCCCCACACCCCCAATTTCCCACACCCCTCCTACTCCCCACACCCCTACTATTCCACACACCCCTCCCACTCCCCACACCCCCCAATTCCCCAGACCTCTGCAACTCCCCACACCCCTCCAATTCCCCACATCCTTGCCACTCCCCACACCCCTCCAACTCCCCATACTCCTCGAACTCCCCACACCCCTCCAATTCACCACAACCCTCCAATTCCCCACAACTCTCCAATTCCGCACACCCCTCCAATTCCCCATTCCCCTCTCACTCCCCACACCTTCCAATTCCCCACACCCCTCCAATTCCACACACCCTTCCCACTCCCTACTTCTCTCCAGTTCCCCACACCCCTCCAATTCCACACACCCTTCCCACTCCCTACTTCTCTCCAGTTCCCCACACCCCTTCGATTCCCCACACCCCTCCCACTCCCCACACCGCCCAATTCCCCACACCCCTGCCACTCCCCACACCCCTCCAACTCGACATATCCCTCCCATTCCCAACACCCCTGCAATTCGACACGCCCCTCTGAACGCCACACCCTCCAACTCTCCACACTCCTGCCACTCCCCCACCACCCTCTGACTCCCCACACCTCCGCTCCTCACACCCCTCCAATTCCCCACACCCCTCCAATTCCCTACACTCTTCCCACTACTCACACCCCTCCAATTCCCCACACCCCTCCCCTCCCCACACCCCTCCAATTCCCCACACCCTTTCCTACTCGCCACACCTCTCCATTTCCACACATCCCTCCAACTTGCCACAGCCCTCCAACTCGCCATATCCCTCCCATTCCCCACAACCCTCCAATTCCCCACGTCCCTCTGATTCCACACACCCCTACAACTCTCCACACCCCGCCACTCCCCACACCCCTCGATCTCCCCATACCCCTCCAATTCACCACAACCCTCCAATTCCCCACTCCACTCCAATTCCCCAGACCCCTCCCACTACCCACACCCCTCCCATTCCCCACACCCCTGCAATTCGCCACTCCCCTCTGATTCCCCAGACCCTCCAACTCTCCACACTCCTGCCACTCCCCCACCACCCTCTGACTCCCCACACCCCCGCTCCTCACACCCCTCCAATTCCCTACACCCCTCCAATTCCCCACACCCCCCAATTCCCCACACCCCTGTCACTCCCCACACCCCTGTCACTCCCCACACCCCTGAAACTCCCCACACCCCTCCAACTCCCCACACTCTTCCCACTACTCACACCCCTCCAGTTCCCCACACCCCTCCCCTCCCCACACCCCTCCAATTCCCCACATCCTTCCCACTCCCCACACCCCTCCAATTCCCCACAGCCCTCCAATTCCCCACACCCCTCCCACTTAGCACAACTCTCCAATTCCCCACACCCCTCGCACTCCCCACACCACTCCCACTCTCCACACCCCTGCAATTCCTCACTCCACTCCAATTCCCCGCACCCCTCCCACTCCCCACACCACTGCAATTCGCCACAGCCTTCCAATTCTCCACAGCCCTCCAATTCCCCACACCCCTCCCACTCCCCACAACTCTCCAATTCCGCACACCCCTCCAATTCCCCACTCCCCTCTCACGCCCCACACCTTCCAATTCCCCACACCCTTCCCACTCCCTACTTCCCTCCAGTTCCCCACACCCCTTCGATTCCCCACACCCCTCCCACTCCACACACCCCTTCAATTCCCCACACCCCTCCCACTCCCTACACCCCTCCAACTCGCCATATCACTCCCATTCCCCACACCCCTGCAGTTTAACACGCCCCTCTGAACCCCACACCCTCCAACTCTCCACACTCCTGCCACTCCCCCCCCACTCTCCGACTCCCCACACCCCCGCTCCTCACACCCCTCCAATTCCCTACACTCTTCCCACTACTCACACCCCTCCAATTCCCCACACCTCTCCATTTCCCCACATCCCTGCAACTCACCACAGCACTCCAACTCGCCATATCCCTCCCATTCCCCACAACCGTCCAATTCCCCACGCCCCTCTGATTCCACACATCCCTCCAACTCTCCACACCCTGCCACTCCCCACACCCCTCCAATTCCCCACACCTTTCCCACTCCTCACACCCCTCCAATTTCCCACACCGTTCCAATTCCCCACTCCCCTCCCACTCCCTACACCCCTCCAATTCGCCAAATCCCTCCCATTCCCCACACCCCACCAAATCCCCACGACCCTTTGATTCCCCACACCCTTCCAACTCTCCAGATCTCTGCCACTCCCCCACCACCCTCCGACTCTATGCATCCCTCCAATTGCCCACACCCTTGCCACTCCCCACACCCCTCCAATTCCCCACACACCTGCCACTCCCCCACCACCCTCCGACTCCCCACACTCCTCCCGCTCCTCACACCCCTACAGTTTTCTACACCCGTACAATTCCCCACACCCCTCTCACTCCCCACACCCCTACAATTCCCCACACCCTTCCCACTCCTCACACCCCTCCAATTCCTCATACCTTTCCCACTCGCCACACCTCTCCATTTCCCCACAGCGCTCCAACTCGCCATATCCCTCCCATTCCCCACACCCCTCCAATTCCCCACGCCCTTCTGATTCCCCACACCCCTCCAACTCTCCACACCCCTGCCACTCCCCCATCACCCTCCAATTCCGTACACCCCTCCCGCTCCTCACACCCTTCCTATTGCCCACACCCCTCCAATTCCCCACACCTCTCTAACTCATCACACCCCTTCAACTCTCCACACCCCTCCAATTCACCACAACCCTCCAATTCACCACAACCCTCCAATTCCCCAGCCCCTACAATTCCCCACATCCCTCACACTCCCCACACCCCTCCAATTCCCCACACACTTCCCACTCCCCACACCCCTCCAATGCCCCACAGCCCTCCAATTACCCATACCCCTTCCACTCCCCACACCCCTCCAAGTCCCTACACACCTCCAATTCACCACAACCCTCCAATTCCCTACTCCACTCCAATTCCCCAATCCCCGCCCACTCCACACACCCTTTCAATTCCCCATAGCCCTCCCACTCCCCAAACCCTTCACACTCTCCACACCCCTCCAATTCCCCAATCCACTCCAATTCCCCGCACCACTCCTACTCCCCACACCACTGCAGTTCGCCACAGCCTTCCAATTCTCCACACATCTCCAATTCCCCACACCACTCCCAATCCCGACACCCCTCCAATTTCCCACACCCCTCCAATTACCCACATGCTTTCCACTCCCCATACCCCTCCAATTCCCCACACCCCTCCAATTCTCCACACCGTCCAATTCCCCACACCACTCCCATTTCCCACACCCCTACAATTCTCTACACCCCTCCCACTCCCCACAACCCTACAATTCTCTACAACCCTCCCACTCCCCACACCCCTCCAATTGCACAGACCGTCTAATTCCCAACACCCCTCCCACTCCACACATCCCTAGAATTCCCCACTGCACTCCCACTCCCCACACCCCTACAATTCCCCACACCCCCACCACCCCCACACCCCTCCAATTCACCACACCCTTCCCACTCCCCACACTCCTAAAATGCCCCACACCCCTCCAATTACCCATACACTTCCCACTGCCCACACCCCTCCAAATCCCCACACCTCTTCCACTCCCCACACCCCTCCAAGTCATCACACCCCTCCAATTCCCCACTCCACTCCAATTCCCCAATCCCAGCCCACTCCACACGACCTTTCAATTCCCCATACCCCTCCCACTCCCCACACCCTTCACACTCTCTGCACCCTTCCAATTCCCCACTCCCCTCTCACTCCCCACACCGTCCGATTCCCCACACCCCTCCAATTCCACACACCCTTCCCACTCCCTACTTCCCTCCAGTTCCCCACATCCATTTGATTCCCCACACCCGTCCCACCCCACACACCCCTTCAATTCCCCACACCCCTAACACTCCCCACACACCAACTTCCCCCACCCCTGCAATTCCCCACACCCCTGCAATTCCCCACACCCCTACCACTCCCCACACCCCTACAATTCCCCACACCACCCAACTCCCCACACCACCCAATTCCCACACCCTCCCACTCCCCACATCCCTCTAATTCCCCACACCCTTCCCACTCCCCACACCCCTCCCACTCCCGACACCCCTCCAATTTGCCAACCCCTCCAATTCCCCAGAGCCTTCCAATTCCTCACACCACTCCCACTCCCCACACACCAATTCCGCACACCCCTCCAATTCCCCACACCCCTACAATTTCCTACACCCCTACAATTCCCCACCCCCTCCTACTCGACACTCCCCTACAATTCCCCATACCACCCAATTCCCCACACTCTGCCACTCCCCACACCCCTCCAATCTCCCACACCCCTCCAATTACCCACACACTTTCCACTCCCCATACCCCTCCAATTCCCCACACCCCTCCAATTCTCCACGCCCCACAATTCCCCACACCACTCTCACTCCCCACACCCCTACAATTCCCCACATCCTGCACACTACCCACACCCTTCCAATTCCCCACACCCTTCCCACTCCTCATACGCCTCCAATTACCCACACCGCTCCAGTTACCCACACCCCTCCCACTCCCCACACACCTTCCACTCCCCACTCCACTCCAATTCCCCGCATCCCTCCCACTCCTGACACGACTGCAGTTCGCCACTGCCTTCCAATTCTCCACAGCCCTCCAATTTCCTCCCACTCCCCACAACTCTCCAATTCTGCACACTCCTCCAATTCCCCATTCCCTTCTAACTCCTCACACCGTCCGATTCCCCACACCCCTCCAATTCCACACACCCCTCCAATTACCCACACCCCTCTCATTCCTCACAGCCCAGCAATTTCCCACTCCCCTGCAATTCCCCGCAGCCCCCAATTCCCCACACCTCTCCAATTCCCCACACCCCTACAATTTCCTACACCACTACAATTCCCCACACCCCTACAATTCCCCACACCACCCAATTCCCCACACCCTGCCACTCCCCACATCCCTCCAATTCCCCACACACCCCCTCACTCCCCACACGCCCAATTCCCCGCACCCCTCCGACTCCCCACACCCCTCCAATTCCCCACAGCCGTCCAATTACCCACACCCGTCCCGCTCCCCACAGCCCTGCAATTTCCCACACCCCTGCAATTCTCCATACCCCTCCAGTTCCCCACAGCCCTGCAATTTCCCACACCCCTCCAATTCCCCACACCCCTCCCACTCCCGACACCCCTCCAATTACCCCACCCCTCCCACTCCCCACACCCCTCGAACTCTCCACTCCCCTCCAATTCCCCACACCCCTCCAATTCCCCACAGCCCTGCAGTTTCCCACACCCCTCCAATTCCCCAACCCCTCCCACTCCCGACACCTCTCCAATTTCCCACACCCCTTCAATTCCCCACTCCACTCCAATTCCCCGCAACCCTCCCACTCCCCACACCACTGCAGTTCGCCACAGCCTTCCAATCCTCCTCAGCCCTCCAATTCCCCACACTCCTCCAATTCCCCACTCCCTTCTCACTCCCCACACCATCCGATTCCCCACACCCCTCCAATTCCACACACCCTTCCCACTCCCTACTTCCCTCCAGTTCCCCACACCCGTCCCACTCCATACACCCCTTCAATTCCCCACACGCCTCCCACTCCCCACACACCTCCAACTCCCCACACCCCTGCAATTTCCCACACCCCTGCAATTCCCCACACCCCTCCCACTCCCCACAGCCCGCCAATTCCCCACACCCCTCTAATTCCCTGTAGCCCCCAATTCCCCACACCTCTCCAATTCACCACACCCCTACAATTCCCCACCCCCTCCCACTCCACACTCCCCTACAATTCCCCACACCACCCAATTCCCCACACTCTGCCACTCCCCACACCCCACCAATTCCCCACACGCCTCCCACTCCCCACACCCCTCCAATTTCCCACACCGTCCAATTCCCCATATCCCTCCCACTCCACACACCCCTGCAATTCCCCACTCCCCACACCCCCTAATTCCACACACCACTCCCACTCCCCACACTCCTACAATTCCCCACACCCCTCACACTCCCCACACACGAACTCACCACACACCTGCAATTCCCCACACCCCTCTAATTCCCCACGCCCCTCCTGCTCCCCACAGCCCTGCAATTTCCCACACCCCTGCAATTCCCCACACCCCTCCCGCTCCCCACACCACTCCCACTCCCCACACCACTCCCACTCTCCACACCCTTCCAATTCCACACTCCACTCCAATTCCCCGCACCCGTCCCACTCCCCACACCACTGCAATTCGCCACAGCCTTCCAATTCTCCATACCCCTTCAATTCTCCACACCCCCCCACTGCCCACACACGAACTCCCCACACAACTGCAATTCCCCACACACCTGCAATTCCCCACACCCCTCCAATTCCCCACGCCCCTCCTGCTCCCCACAGCCCTGTAATTTCCCACACCCCTGCAATTCTCCACACCCCTCCCACTCCCCACACCACTCCCACTCCCCACACCACTCCCACTCTCCACACCCCTCCAATTCCCCACTCCACTCCAATTCCCCACTCCACTCCAATTCCCCGCAACCCTCCCATTCCCCACACCACTGCAATTTGCCACAGCTTTCCAATTCTGCACAGCCCTCCAATTCCCCACACCCCTCCCACTCCCCACACGCCCATTTCCCCGCACCCCTTCGACTCCCCACACCCCTCCAATTTCCCACACCCTTTCCACTCCCCATACCCGTCCTATTCCCCACACTCCTCCAATTCTCCACACCATTTAATTCCTCACACCCCTCCCACTCCCCACACCCCTAAATTCTCTACAACCCTCCCACTCCACACAGCCCTAGAATTCCCCACTCCCCACACCCCCCAATTCCCCACAACACTCCCACTCCCCACACTCTTCTAATTCCTCTCTCCGCTCCAATTCCCCATATTCCTTCCACTTCCCACTCCCCTCCAATTCCCCACACCCCTCCAATTCCCCACAGCCATCCAATTACCCACACCCGTCCCGCTCCCCACAGCCCTGCAATTTCCCACACCCCTGCAATTCTCCATACCCCTCTAGTTCCCCACAGCCCTGCAATTTCCCACACCCCTCCAATTCCCCACAGCCCTCCCACTCCCGACACCCCTCCAATTACCCACACCCCTCCCACTCCCCACACTCCTCGAACTCTCCACACCCCTCCAATTCCCCACACCCCTCCAATTCCCCACCCCCTCCCACTCCCGACACCTCTCCAATTTCCCACACCCCTTCAATTCCCCACTCCACTCCAATTCCCCGCAACCCTCCCACTCCCCACACCACTGCAGTTTGCCACAGCCTTCCAATTCTCCTCAGCCCTCCAATTCCCCACACAACTCTCCAATTCCACACACGCCTCCAATTCCCCACTCCCTTCTCACTCCCCACACCGTCCGATTCCCCACACCCCTCCAATTCCACACACCCTTCCCACTCCCTACTTCCCTCCAGTTCCCCACACCCGTTCCACTCCATACACCCCTTCAATTCCCCACACGCCTCCCACTCCCCACACACCTCCAACTCTCCACACCCCTGCAATTTCCCACACCCCTGCAATTCCCCACACCCCTCCCACTCCCGACACCCCGCCAATTCCCCACACCCCTCTAATTCCCTGTAGCCCCCAATTCCCCACACCTCTCCAATTCACCACACACCTACAATTCCCCACCCCCTCCCACTCCACACTCCCCTACAATTCCCCACACCACCCAATTCCCCACACTTTGCCACTCCCCACACCCCACCAGTTCCCCACACGCCTCCCACTCCCCACACCCC
>NW_027278188.1:0-17230 GCF_030028105.1 Mobula birostris
TATACATTTCAATTGTACTCAAAAGTCCTGACTGCAAACCTAAAGCAAACACATTTGGTTAACTTCCCACATGAGTATGACTAGCTTTAAAGTTGTTTCATGCCTCAGTTCATCAAGACAAAAAAGTTACTTTCTCAGTACTACTATGCTCTGACATTAAGGTAATATACATCTCAATTTTACACCAAAGTACTTATTGCAAACTAATGGAAACACCTTAGGTTAACTTCCCACATGATTATGAGTAGTTTGAAAGTTGTTTCATGCCTGTACACATCAACACAAAAAAGTTGTTATCTCAGTGCATGCAATGCTTAGACAATACAAATAGTATACATTTCAATTTTACACCAAAGTAGTTACTGCAAACCTAATGGAAACAACTTAGATTAACTTCCCACATGATTCTGAGATGTCTGAAAGTTGTTTCATACTTGTGCGCATCAAGACAAAAAAGTTGTTTTCTCAGTGCATGCAATGCTTTCACAATACAAATAGTATACATTTCAATTTTACACCAATGCACTTACTGCAAACCTAATGGAAACACCTTAGGTTAACTTTCCACATGATTATGAGTAGTTTGAAAGTTGTTTCTTGGCTGTACCCATCAACAGAAAAAAGTTGTTATCTCAGTGCATGCAATCCTTAGACAATACAAATAGTATACATTTGAATTTTACACCAAAGCACTTACTGCAAACCTAATGGAAATAACTTAGATTAACTTCCCACATGATTCTGAGATGTCTGAAAGTTGTTTCATACCTGTGCACATAGAGACAAAAAAGTTGATTTCATAGTGAATCGAATGCTTTGACATAAAAGTAGTATACATTTCAATTTTACACCAAAGTACTTACTGCAAACCTAATGGAAACACCATAGGTTAACTTTCCACATGATTATGAGTAGTTTGAAAGTTGTTTCATGGCTGTACACATCAACAGTAAAAAGTTGTTATCTCAGTGCATGCAATGCTTAGACAATACAAATAGTATACATTTCAATTTTACACCAAAGCACTTAGTGCAAACCTAAAGGAAACAACTTAGATTAACTTCCCACATGATTCTGAGATGTCTGAAAGTTGTTTCATACCTGTGCACATCAAGAGAAAAAAGTTGTTTTCTCAGTGCATGCAATGCTTTTACAATACAAATAGTAAACATTTCAATTTTACACCAAAGCACTTACTGCAAACCTAATGGAAACACCTTAGGTTATCTTTCCACATGATTATGAGTAGTTTGAAAGTTGTTTCTTGGCTCTACACATCAACAGAAAAAAGTTGTTATCTCTGTGCATGCAATGCTTAGACAATACAAATAGTATACATTTCAATTTTACACCAAAGCACTTACTGCAAACCTAATGGAAATAACTTAGATTAACTTCCCACATGATTCTGAGATGTCTGAAAGTTGTTTCATACCTGTGCACATCAAGAGAAAAAAGTTTATTTCACAGTGAATAGAATGCTTTGACATAAAAGTAGTATACATTTCAATTATACACCAAAGCACTTACTGCAAACCTAATGGAAACACTTTAGGTTAATATCCCACATGATTCTGAGATGTCTGAAAGTTGTTTCATACCTGTGCACATAGAGACAAAAAAGTTGATTTCACACTGAATAGAATGCTTTGACATATAAGTAGTATACATTTCGATTTTACTCAAAAGTCCTGACTGCAAACCTAATGCAAACACATTTGGTTAACTTCCCAGATGAGTATGACTAGCTTTAAAGTTGTTTCATGCCTCAGTTCATCAAGACAAAAAAGTTACTTTCTCAGTACTACTATGCTTTGACATTAAGGTAATATACATTTCAATTTTACACCAAAGCACTTACTGCAAACCTAATGGAAACAACTTAGATTAACTTCCCACATGATTCTGAGTAGTTTGAAAGTTGTTTCATGGCTGTACGCATCAACACAAAAAAGTTGTTATCTCAGTGCATGCAATGCTTAGACAATACAAATAGTATACATTTCAATTTTACACCAAAGTAGTTACTGGAAACCTAATAGAAACAACTTCGATTAACTTCCCACATGATTCTGAGATGTCTGAAAGTTGTTTCATACTTGTGCACATCACGACAAAAAAGTTGTTTTCTCAGTGCATGCAATGCTTTTACAATACAAATAGTATAGATTTCAATTTTACACCAAAGCACTTACTGCAAACCTAATCGAAACACCTTAGGTTAACTTTCCACATGATTATGAGTAGTTTGAAAGTTGTTTCTTGGCTGTACACATCAACAGAAAAAAGTTGTTATCTCACTGCATGCAATGCTTAGACAATACAAATAGTATACATTTCAATTTTACACCAAAGCACTTACTGCAAACCTAATGGAAATAACTTAGATTAACATTCCCACATGATTCTGAGATGTCTGAAAGTTGTTTCATACCTGTGCACATAGAGACAAAAAAGTTGATTTCACAGTGAATAGAATGCTTTGACATAAAAGTAGTATACATTTCAATTTTACACCAAAGTACTTACTGCAAACCTAATGGAAACACCATAGGTTAACTTTCCACATGATTATGAGTAGTTTGAAAGTTGTTTCATGTCTGTACACATCAACAGTAAAAAGTTGTTATCTCAGTGCATGCAATGCTTAGAGAATACAAATAGTATACATTTCAATTTTACACCAAAGCACTTACTGCAAACCTGTTGGAAACACTTTAGGTTAACTTCCCAGATGATTCTGAGATGTCTGAAAGTTGTTTCATACCTGTGCACATAAAGACAAAAAAGTTGATTTCACAGTGAATAGAATGCTTTGGCATAAAAGTAGTATACATTTCAATTGTACTCAAAAGTCCTGACTGCAAACCTAATGGAAACACCTTAGGTTAACTTCGCACATGATTATGAGTAGTTTGAAAGTTGTTTCATTGCTGTACACATCAACACAAAAAAGTTGTTATCTCAGTGCATGCAATGCATTGACAATACAAATAGTATACATTTGAATTTTACACCAAAGCACTTACAGCAAACCTAATGGAAACAACTTAGATTAACTTCCCACATGATTCTGAGATGTCTGAAAGTTGTTTCATACCTGTGCACATAAAGACAAAAAAGTTGATTTCTCAGTTAATAGAATTTTACACCAATGCACTTACTGCAAACCTAATGGAAACACCTTAGGTTAACTTTCCACATGATTATGAGTAGTTTGAAAGTTGTTTCTTGGCTGTACCCATCAACAGAAAAAAGTTGTTATCTCAGTGCATGCAATCCTTAGACAATACAAATAGTATACATTTCAATTTTACACCAAAGCACTTACTGCAAACCTAATGGAAATAACTTAGATTAACTTCCCACATGATTCTGAGATGTCTGAAAGTTGTTTCATACCTGTGCACATAGAGACAAAAAAGTTGATTTCATAGTGAATCGAATGCTTTGACATAAAAGTAGTATACATTTCAATTTTACACCAAAGTACTTACTGCAAACCTAATGGAAACACCATAGGTTAACTTTCCACATGATTATGAGTAGTTTGAAAGTTGTTCCATGGCTGTACACATCAACAGTAAAAAGTTGTTATCTCAGTGCATGCAATGCTTAGACAATACAAATAGTATACATTTCAATTTTACACCAAAGCACTTAGTGCAAACCTAAAGGAAACAACTTAGATTAACTTCCCACATGATTCTGAGATGTCTGAAAGTTGTTTCATACCTGTGCACATCAAGAGAAAAAAGTTGTTTTCTCAGTGCATGCAATGCTTTGGCATAAAAGTAGTATACATTTCAATTGTACTCAAAAGTCCTGACTGCAAACCTAATGGAAACACCTTAGGTTAACTTCCCACATGATTATGAGTAGTTTGAAAGTTGTTTCATTGCTGTACACATCAACACAAAAAAGTTGTTATCTCAGTGCATGCAATGCATAGACAATACAAATAGTATACATTTGAATTTTACACCAAAGCACTTACTGCAAACCTAATGGAAACAACTTAGATTAACTTCCCACATGATTCTGAGATGTCTGAAAGTTGTTTCATACCTGTGCACATAAAGACAAAAAAGTTGATTTCTCAGTTAATAGAATGCTTTGACATAAACGTAGTTTCCATTTCAATTGTACTCAAAAGTCCTGACTGCAAACCTAATGGAAACACCATAGGGTAACTTTCCACATGATTATGAGCAGTTTGAAAGTGGTTTCATGGCTGTACACATCAACACAAAAAAGTTGTTATCTCAGTGCATGCAATGCTTAGACAATACAAATAGTATACATTTCAATTTTACACCAAAGCACTTACTGCCAACCTAATGGAAACACCTTAGGTTAACTTTCCACATTATTATGAGTAGTTTGAAAGTTGTTTCTTGGCTGTACACATCAACAGAAAAAAGTTGTTATCTCAGTGCATGCAATGCTTAGACAATACAAATAGTATACATTTCAATTTTACACCAAAGCACTTACTGCAAACCTAATGGAAATAACTTGGATTAACTTCCCACATGATTCTGAGATGTCTGAAAGTTGTTTCATAACTGTGCACATAGAGACAAAAAAGTTGATTTCACAGTGAATAGAATGCTTTGACATAAAAGTAGTATACATTTCAATTTTACACCAAAGTACTTACTGCAAACCTAATGGAAACACCATATTGTAACTTTCCACATGATTATGAGCAGTTTGAAAGTGGTTTCATGGCTGTACACATCAACACAAAAAAGTTGTTATCTCAGTGCATGCAATGCTTAGACAATACAAATAGTATACATTTCAATTTTACACCAAAGCACTTACTGCAAACCTAATGGAAACACCTTAGGTTAACTTTCCACATTATTATGAGTAGTTTGAAAGTTGTTTCATGGCTGTACACATCAACACACAAAAGTGGTTATCTCAGTGCATGCAATGCTTAGATAATACAAATAGTATACATTACAATTTTACACCAAAGCACTTACTGCAAACCTAATGGAAACACTTTAGGTTAATATCCCACATGATTCTGAGATGTCTGAAAGTTGTTTCATACCTGTGCACATCAAGAGAAAAAAGTTCATTTCACAGTCAATAGAATGCTTTGACATAAAAGTAGTATACATTTCAATTATACACCAAAGCACTTACTGCAAACCTAATGGAAACACTTTAGGTTAATATCCCACATGATTCTGAGATGTCTGAAAGTTGTTTCATACCTGTGCACATAGAGACAAAAAAGTTGATTTCACAGTGAATAGAATGCTTTGACATATAAGTAGTATACATTTCGATTATACTCAAAAGTCCTGACTGCAAACCTAATGCAAACACATTTGGTTAACTTCCCAGATGATTATGACTAGCTTTAAAGTTGTTTCATGCCTCAGTTCATCAAGACAAAAAAGTTACTTTCTCAGTACTACTATGCTCTGACATTAAGGTAATATACATTTCAATTTTACACCAAAGCACTTACTGCAAACCTAATGGAAACAACTTAGATTAACTTCCCACATGATTCTGAGTAGTTTGAAAGTTGTTTCATGGCTGTACACATCAACACAAAAAAGTTGTTATCTCAGTGCATACAATGCTTAGACAATACAAATATTATACATTTCAATTTTACACCAAAGTAGTTACTGGAAACCTAATGGAAACAACTTCGATTAACTTCCCACATGATTCTGAGATGTCTGAAAGTTGTTTCATACTTGTGCACATCACGACAAAAAAGTTGTTTTCTCAGTGCATGCAATGCTTTTACAATACAAATAGTATAGATTTCAATTTTACACCAAAGCACTTACTGCAAACCTGTTGGAAACACTTTAGGATAACTTCCCAGATGATTCTGAGATGTCTGAAACTTGTTTCATAACTGTCCACATAGAGACAAAAAAGTTGATTTCACAGTGAATAGAATGCTTTGACATAAAAGTAGTATACATTTCAATTGTACTCAAAAGTCCTGACTGCAAACCTAAAGCAAACACATTTGGTTCACTTCCCACATGAGTATGACTAGCTTTAAAGTTGTTTCATGCCTCAGTCCATCAAGACAAAAAAGTTACTTTCTCAGTACCACTATGTTCTGACATTAAGGTAATATACATCTCAATTTTACACCAAAGTACTTATTGCAAACTAATGGAAACACCTTAGGTTAACTTCCCACATGATTATGAGTAGTTTGAAAGTTGTTTCATGGCTGTACACATCAACACAAAAAAGTTGTTATCTCAGTGCATGCAATGCTTAGACAATACAAATAGTATACATTTTAATTTTACACCAAAGTAGTTACTGCAAACCTAATGGAAACAACTTAGATTAACTTCCCACATGATTCTGAGATGTCTGAAAGTTGTTTCATACTTGTGCACAAATAGACAAAAAAGTTGTTTTCTCAGTGCATGCAATGCTTTTACAATACAAATAGTATACATTTCAATTTTACACCAAAGCACTTACTGCAAACCTAATGGAAACACCTTAGGATAACTTTCCACATGATTATGAGTAGTTTGAAAGTTGTTTCTTGGCTGTACACATCAACAGAAAAAAGATGTTATCTCACTGCATGCAATGCTTAGAGAATACAAATAGTATACATTTCAATTTTACACCAAAGCCCTTACTGCAAACCTAATGGAAATAACTTAGATGAACTTCCCACATGATTCTGAGATGTCTGAAAGTTGTTTCATAACTGTGCACATAGAGACAAAAAAGTTGATTTCACAGTGAATAGAATGCTTTGACATAAAAGTAGTATACATTTCAATTTTACACCAAAGTACTTACTGCAAACCTAATGGAAACACCATAGGTTAACTTTCCACATGATTATGAGTAGTTTGAAAGTTGTTTCATGGCTGTACACATCAACAGTAAAAAGTTGTTATCTCAGTGCATGCAATGCTTAGACAATACAAATAGTATACATTTCAATTTTACACCAAAGCACTTACTGCAAACCTAATGGAAACAACTTAGATTAATTTCCCACATGATTCTGAGATGTCTGAAACTTGTTTCATACCTGTGCACATCAAGACAAAAAAGTTGTTTTCTCAGTGCATGCAATGCTTTTACAATACAAATAGTATACATTTCAATTTAACACCAGAGCACTTAATGCAAACCTAATGGAAACACCATAGGTTAACTTTCCACATGATTATGAGTAGTTTGAAAGTTGTTTCACGGCTGTACACATCAACACAAAAAAGTTGTTATCTCAGTGCATGCAATGCTTAGACAATACAAATAGTATACATTTCAATTTTACACCAAAGTACTTACTGCAAACCTGTTGGAAACACTTTAGGTTAACTTCCCAGATGATTCTGAGATGTCTGAAAGTTGTTTCATACCTGTGCACATAAAGACAAAAAAGTTGATTTCACAGTGAATAGAATGCTTTGGCATAAAAGTAGTATACATTTCAATTGTACAGAAAAGTCCTGACTGCAAACCTAATGGAAACACCATAGGTTAACTTTCCACATGATTATGAGTAGCTTGAAAGTTGTTCCATGGCTGTACACATGAACACAATAAAGTTGTTATCTCAGTGCATGCAATGCTTAGACAATACAAATAGTATACATTTCAATTTTACACCAAAGCGCTTACTGCAAACCTAATGGAAACACTTTAGGTTAACTTCCCACATGATTCTGAGATGTCTGAAACTTGTTTCATACCTGTCCACATGGAGACAAAAAAGTTGATTTCACAGTGAATAGAATGCTTTGACATAAAAGTAGTATACATTTCAATTGTACTCAAAAGTCCTGACTGCAAACCTAAAGCAAACACATTTGGTTAACTTCCCACATGAGTATGACTAGCTTTAAAGTTGTTTCATGCCTCAGTTCATCAAGACAAAAAAGTTACTTTCTCAGTACTACTATGCTCTGACATTAAGGTAATATACATCTCAATCTTACACCAAAGTACTTATTGCAAACTAATGGAAACACCTTAGGTTAACTTCCCACATGATTATGAGTAGTTTGAAAGTTCTTTCATGCCTGTACACATCAACACAAAAAAGTTGTTATCTCAGTGCATGCAATGCTTAGTCAATACAAATAGTATACATTTCAATTTTACACCAAAGTAGTTACTGCAAACCTAATGGAAACAACTTAGATTAACTTCCCACATGATTCTGAGATGTCTGAAAGTTGTTTCATACCTGTGCACATAGAGACAAAAAAGTTGATTTCATAGTGAATCGAATGCTTTGACATAAAAGTAGTATACATTTCAATTTTACACCAAAGTACTTACTGCAAACCTAATGGAAGCACCATAGGTTAACTTTCCACATGATTATGAGTAGTTTGAAAGTTGTTTCATGGCTGTACACATCAACAGTAAAAAGTTGTTATCTCAGTGCATGCAATGCTTAGACAATACAAATAGTATACATTTCAATTTTACACCAAAGCACTTAGTGCAAACCTAAAGGAAACAACTTAGATTAACTTCCCACATGATTCTGAGATGTCTGAAAGTTGTTTCATACCTGTGCACATCAAGAGAAAAAAGTTGTTTTCTCAGTGCATGCAATGCTTTTACAATACAAATAGTAAACATTTCAATTTTACAGCAAAGCACTTACTGCAAACCTAATGGAAACACCTTAGGTTAACTTTCCACATGATTATGAGTAGTTTGAAAGTTGTTTCTTGGCTCTACACATCAACAGAAAAAAGTTGTTATCTCTGTGCATGCAATGCTTAGACAATACAAATAGTATACATTTCAATTTTACACCAAAGCACTTACTGCAAACCTAATGGAAATAACTTAGATTAACTTCCCACATGATTCTGAGATGTCTGAAAGTTGTTTCATACCTGTGCACATCAAGAGAAAAATGTTTATTTCACAGTGAATAGAATGCTTTGACATAAAAGTAGTATACATTTCAATTATACACCAAAGCACTTACTGCAAACCTAATGGAAACACTTTAGGTTAATATCCCACATGATTCTGAGATGTCTGAAAGTTGTTTCATACCTGTGCACATAGAGACAAAAAAGTTGATTTCACACTGAATAGAATGCTTTGACATATAAGTAGTATACATTTCGATTTTACTCAAAAGTCCTGACTGCAAACCTAATGCAAACACATTTGGTTAACTTCCCAGATGAGTATGACTAGCTTTAAAGTTGTTTCATGCCTCAGTTCATCAAGACAAAAAAGTTACTTTCTCAGTACTACTATGCTTTGACATAAAAGTAGTATACATTTCAATTTTACACCAAAGTACTTACTGCAAACCTAATGGAAACACCATATTGTAACTTTCCACATGATTATGAGCAGTTTGAAAGTGGTTTCATGGCTGTACACATCAACACAAAAAAGTTGTTATCTCAGTGCATGCAATGCTTAGACAATACAAATAGTATACATTTCAATTTTACACCAAAGCACTTACTGCAAACCTAATGGAAACACCTTAGGTTAACTTTCCACATTATTATTAGTAGTTTGAAAGTTGTTTCATGGCTGTACACATCAACACACAAAAGTGGTTATCTCAGTGCATGCAGTGCTCAGACAATACAAATAGTATACATTTCATTTTTACACCAAAGCACTTACTGCAAACCTAATGGAAACACATTAGCTTAACTTTCCACATGATTATGAGTAGTTTGAAAGTTGTTTCTTGGCTGTACACATCAACAGAAAAAAGTTGTTATCTCAGTGCATGCAATGCTTAGACAATACAAATAGTATACATTTCAATTTTACACCAAAGCACTTACTGCAAACCTAATGGAAATAACTTAGATTAACTTCCCACATGATTCTGAGATGTCTGAAAGTTGTTTCATACCTGTGCACATCAAGAGAAAAAAGTTCATTTCACAGTGAATAGAATGCTTTGACATAAAAGTAGTATACATTTCAATTTTACACCAAGCACTTACTGCAAACCTAATGGAAACACTTTAGGATAATATCCCACATGATTCTGAGATGTCTGAAAGTTGTTTCATATCTGTGCACATAGAGACAAAAAAGTTGATTTCACAGTGAATAGAATGCTTTGACATATAAGTAGTATACATTTCGATTATACTCAAAAGTCCTGACGGCAACCCTAATGCAAACACATTTGGTTAACTTCCCAGATGAGTATGACTAGCTTTAAAGTTGTTTCATGCCTCAGTTCATCAAGACAAAAAAGTTACTTTCTCAGTACTACTATGCTCTGACATTAAGGTAATACACATTTCAATTTTACACAAAAGCACTTACTGCAAACCTAATGGAAACAACTTAGATTAACTTCCCACATGATTCTGTGTAGTTTGAAAGTTGTTTCATGGCTGTACACATCAACACAAAAAAGTTGTTATCTCAGTGCATGCAATGCTTAGACAAAACAAATAGTATACATTTCAATTTTACACCAAAGTAGTTACTGCAAACCTAATGGAAACAACTTAGATTAACTTCCCACATGATTCTGAGATGTCTGAAAGTTGTTTCATACCTGTGCACATCACGACAAAAAAGTTGTTTTCTCAGTGCATGCAATGCTTTTACAATACAAATAGTATACATTTCAATTTTACACCAAAGCACTTACTGCAAACCTAATGGAAACACCTTAGGTTAACTTTCCACATGATTATGAGTGGTTTGAAAGTTGTTTCTTGGCTGTACACATCAACACAAAAAAGTTGTTATGTCAGTGCATGCAATGCTTAGACAATACAAATAGTATACATTTCAATTTTACACCAAAGCACTTACTGCAAACCTAATGGAAATAACTTAGATTAGCTTCCCAGATGATTCTGAGATGTCTGAAAGTTGTTTCATACCTGTGCACATAGAGACAAAAAAGTTGATTTCACAGTGAATAGAATGCTTTGATATAAAAGTAGTATACATTTCAATTTTACACCAAAGTACTTACTGCAAACCTAATGGAAACACCATAGGTTAACTTTCCACATGATTATGAGTAGTTTGAAAGTTGTTTCATGGCTGTACACATCAACAGTAAAAAGTTGTTATCTCAGTGCATGCAATGCTTACACAATACAAATAGTATACATTTCAATTTTACACCAAAGCACTTACTGCAAACCTGTTGGAACCACTTTAGGTTAACTTCCCAGATGATTCTGAGATGTCTGAAAGTTGTTTCATACCTGTGCACATAAAGACAAAAAAGTTGATTTCACAGTGAATAGAATGCTTTGGCATAAAAGTAGTATACATTTCAATTGTACTCAAAAGTCCTGACTGCAAACCTAATGGAAACACCTTAGGTTAACTTCCCACATGATTATGAGTAGTTTGAAAGTTGTTTCATTGCTGTACACATCAACACAAAAAAGTTGTTATCTCAGTGCATGCAATGCTTAGACAATACAAATAGTATACATTTGAATTTTACACCAAAGCACTTACTGCAAACCTAATGGAAACAACTTAGATTAACTTCCCACATGATTCTGAGATGTCTGAAAGTTGTTTCATACCTGTGCACATAAAGACAAAAAAGTTGATTTCTCAGTGAATAGAATGCTTTGACATAAATGTAGTTTCCATTTCAATTGTACTCAAAAGTCCTGACTGCAAACCTAATGGAAACACCATAGGGTAACTTTCCACATGATTATGAGCAGTTTGAAAGTGGTTTCATGGCTGTACTCATCAACACAAAAAAGTTGTTATCTCAGTGCATGCAATGCTTAGACAATACAAATAGTATACATTTCAATTTTACACCAAAACACTTACTGCAAACCTAATGGAAACACCTTAGGTTAACTTTCCACATTATTATGAGTAGTTTGAAAGTTGTTTCATGGCTGTACACATCAACACACAAAAGTGGTTATCTCAGTGCATGCAATGCTTAGACAATACAAATAGTATACATTTCAATTTTACACCAAAGCACTTACTGCAAACCTTATGGAAACACTTTAGGTTAACTTCCCACATGATTCTGAGATGTCTGAAACTTGTTTCATACCTGTCCACATAGAGACAAAAACGTGGATTTCACAGTGAATAGAATGCTTTGACATAAAAGTAGTATACATTTCGATTGTACTCAAAAGTCCTGACTGCAAACCTAATGCAAACACATTTGGTTAACTTCCCACATGAGTATGACTAGCTTTAAAGTTGTTTCATGCCTCAGTTCATCAAGACAAAAAAGTTACTTTCTCAGTACTACTATGCTCTGACATTAAAGTAATATACATCTCAATTTTACACCAAAGTACTTATTGCAAACTAATGGAAACACCTTAGGTTAACTTCCCACATGATTATGAGTAGTTTGAAAGTTGTTTCATGGCTGTACACATCAACACAAAAAAGTTGTTATCTCAGTGCATGCAATGCTTAGACAATACAAATAGTATACATTTCAATTTTACACCAAAGTAGTTACTGCAAACCTAATGGAAACAACTTAGATTAATTTCCCACATGATTCTGAGATGTCTGAAAGTTGTTTCATACTTGTGCACATCAAGACAAAAAAGTTGTTTTCTCAGTGCATGCAATGCTTTTACAATACAAATAGTATACATTTCAATTTCACACCAAAGCACTTACTGCAAACCTAATGGAAACACCATAGGTTAACTTTCCACATGATTATGAGTAGTTTGAAAATTGTATCATGGCTGTACACATCAACAGTAAAAAGTTGTTATCTCAGTGCATGCAATGCTTAGACAATACAAATAGTATACATTTCAATTTTACACCAAAGCACTTACTGCAAACCTGTTGGAAGCACTTTAGGTTAACTTCCCAGATGATTCTGAGATGTCTGAAAGTTGTTTCATACCTGTGCACATAAAGACAAAAAAGTTGATTTCACAGTGAATAGAATGCTTTGGCATAAAAGTAGTATACATTTCAATTGTACTCAAAAGTCCTGACTGCAAACCTAATGGAAACACCTTAGGTTAACTTCCCACATGATTATGAGTAGTTTGAAAGTTGTTTCATTGCTGTACACATCAACACAAAAAAGTTGTTATCTCAGTGCATGCAATGCTTAGACAATACAAATAGTATACATTTGAATTTTACACCAAAGCACTTACTGCAAACCTAATGGAAACAACTTAGATTAACTTCCCACATGATTCTGAGATGTCTGAAAATTGTTTCATACCTGTGCACATAAAGACAAAAAAGTTGATTTCTCAGTGAATAGAATGCTTTGACATAAACGTAGTTTCCATTTCAATTGTACTCAAAAGTCCTGACTGCAAACCTAATGGAAACACCATAGGGTAACTTTCCACATGATTATGAGCAGTTTGAAAGTGGTTTCATGGCTGTACACATCAACAGAAAAAAGTTGTTATCTCAGTGCATGCAATGCTTAGACAATACAAATAGTATACATTTCAATTTTACACCAAAGCACTTACTGCAAACCTAATGGAAATAACTTGGATTAACTTCCCACATGATTCTGTGATGTCTGAAAGTTGTTTCATAACTGTGCACATAGAGACAAAAAAGTTGTTTTCTCAGTGCATGCAATGCTTTTACAATACAAATAGTATACATTTCAATTTTACACCAAAGCACTTACTGCAAACCTAATGGAAACACCTTAGGTTAACTTTCCACATGATTATGAGTAGTTTGAAAGTTGTTTCTTGGCTGTACACATCAACAGAAAAAAGTTGTTATCTCAGTGCATGCAATGCTTAGACAATACAAATAGTATACATTTCAATTTTACACCAAAGCACTTACTGCAAACCAAATGGAAATAACTTAGATTAACATTCCCACGATTCTGAGATGTCTGAAAGTTGTTTCATACCTGTGCACATAGAGACAAAAAAGTTGATTTCACAGTGAATAGAATGCTTTGACATAAAAGTAGTATACATTTCAATTTTACACCAAAGTACTTACTGCAAACCTAATGGAAACACCATAGGTTAACTTTCCACATGATTATGAGTAGTTTGAAAGTTGTTTCATGGCTGTACACATCAACAGTAAAAAGTTGTTATCTCAGTGCATGCAATGCTTAGACAATACAAATAGTATACATTTCAATTTTACACCAAAGCACTTTCTGCAAACCTGTTGGAAACACTTTAGGTTAACTTCCCAGATGATTCTGAGATGTCTGAAAGTTGTTTCATACCTGTGCACATAAAGACAAAAAAGTTGATTTCACAGTGAATAGAATGCTTTGGCATAAAAGTAGTATACATTTCAATTGTACTCAAAAGTCCTGACTGCAAACCTAATGGAAACACCTTAGGTTAACTTCCCACATGATTATGAGTAGTTTGAAAGTTGTTTCATTGCTGTACACATCAACTCAAAAAAGTTGTTATCTCAGTGCATGCAATGCTTAGACAATACAAATTGTATACATTTGAATTTTACACCAAAGCACTTACTGCAAACCTAATGGAAACAACTTAGATTACCTTCCCACATGATTCTGAGATGTCTGAAAGTTGTTTCATACCTGTGCACATAAAGACAAAAAAGTTGATTTCACAGTCAATAGAATGCTTTGACATAAACGTAGTTTCCATTTGAATTGTACTCAAAAGTCCTGACTGCAAACCTAATGGAAACACCATAGGGTAACTTTCCACATGATTATGAGCAGTTTGAAAGTGGTTTCATGGCTGTACACATCAACACAAAAAAGTTGTTATCTCAGTGCATGCAATGCTTAGACAATACAAATAGTATACATTTCAATTTTACACCAAACCACTTACTGCAAACCTAATGGAAACACCTTAGGTTAACTTTCCACATTATTATGAGTAGTTTGAAAGTTGTTTCATGGCTGTACACATCAACACACAAAAGTGGTTATCTCAGTGCATGCAGTGCTTAGACAATACAAATAGTATACATTTCAATTTTACACCAAAGCACTTACTGCAAACCTAATGGAAACAACTTAGATTAACTTCCCACATGATTCTGTGTAGTTTGAAAGTTGTTTCATGGCTGTACACATCAACACAAAAAAGTTGTTATCTCAGTGCATGCAATGCTTAGACAATACAAATAGTATACATTTCAATTTTACACCAAAGTAGTTACTGGAAACCTAATGGAAACAACTTAGATTAACATCCCACATGATTCTGAGATGTCTGAAAGTTGTTTCATACCTGTGCACATCACGACAAAAAAGTTGTTTTCTCAGTGCATGCAATGCTTTTACAATACAAATAGTATACATTTCAATTTTACACCAAAGCACTTACTGCAAACCTAATGGAAACACCTTAGGTTAACTTTCCACATGATTATGAGTGGTTTGAAAGTTGTTTCTTGGCTGTACACATCAACAGAAAAAAGTTGTTATGTCAGTGCATGCAATGCTTAGACAATACAAATAGTATACATTTCAATTTTACACCAAAGCACTTACTGCAAACCTAATGGAAATAACTTAGATTAGCTTCCCACATGATTCTGAGATGTCTGAAAGTTGTTTCATACCTGTGCACATAGAGACAAAAAAGTTGATTTCACAGTGAATAGAATGCTTTGACATAAAAGTAGTACACATTTCAATTTTACACCAAAGTACTTACTGCAAACCTAATGGAAACACCATAGGTTAACTTTCCACATGATTATGAGTAGTTTGAAAGTTGTTTCATGGCTGTACACATCAACAGTAAAAAGTTGTTATCTCAGTGCATGCAATGCTTAGACAATACAAATAGTATACATTTCAATTTTACACCAAAGCACTTACTGCAAACCTGTTGGAAACACTTTAGGTTAACTTCCCAGATGATTCTGAGATGTCTGAAAGTTGTTTCATACCTGTGCACATAAAGACAAAAAAGTTGATTTCTCAGTGAATAGAATGCTTTGACATAAATGTAGTTTCCATTTCAATTGTACTCAAAAGTCCTGACTGCAAACCTAATGAAAACACCATAGGGTAACTTTCCACATGATTATGAGCAGTTTGAAAGTGGTTTCATGGCTGCACACATCAACACAAAAAAGTTGTTATCTCAGTGCATGCAATGCTTAGACAATACAAATAGTATACATTTCAATTTTACACCAAAACACTTACTGCAAACCTAATGGAAACACCTTAGGTTAACTTTCCACATGATTATGAGTAGTTTGAAAGTTGTTTCATGGCTGTACACATCAACACACAAAAGTGGTTATCTCAGTGCATGCAGTGCTTAGACAATACAAATAGTATACATTTCAATTTTACACCAAAGCACTTACTGCAAACCTAATGGAAACAACTTAGATTAACTTCCCACATGATTCTGTGTAGTTTGAAAGTTGTTTCATGGCTGTACACATCAACACAAAAAAGTTGTTATCTCAGTGCATGCAATGCTTAGACAATACAAATAGTATACATTTCAATTTTACACCAAAGTAGTTACTGGAAACCTAATGGAAACAACTTAGATTAACATCCCACATGATTCTGAGATGTCTGAAAGTTGTTTCATACCTGTGCACATCACGACAAAAAAGTTGTTTTCTCAGTGCATGCAATGCTTTTACAATACAAATAGTATACATTTCAATTTTACACCAAAGCACTTACTGCAAACCTAATGGAAACACCTTAGGTTAACTTTCCACATGATTATGAGTGGTTTGAAAGTTGTTTCTTGGCTGTACACATCAACAGAAAAAAGTTGTTATGTCAGTGCATGCAATGCTTAGACAATACAAATAGTATACATTTCAATTTTACACCAAAGCACTTACTGCAAACCTAATGGAAATAGCTTAGATTAGCTTCCCACATGATTCTGAGATGTCTGAAAGTTGTTTCATACCTGTGCACATAGAGACAAAAAAGTTGATTTCACAGTGAATAGAATGCTTTGACATAAAAGTAGTACACATTTCAATTTTACACCAAAGTACTTACTGCAAACCTAATGGAAACACCATAGGTTAACTTTCCACATGATTATGAGTAGTTTGAAAGTTGTTTCATGGCTGTACACATCAACAGTAAAAAGTTGTTATCTCAGTGCATGCAATGCTTAGACAATACAAATAGTATACATTTCAATTTTACACCAAAGCACTTACTGCAAACCTGTTGGAAACACTTTAGGTTAACTTCCCAGATGATTCTGAGATGTCTGAAAGTTGTTTCATACCTGTGCACATA
>NW_027278189.1:0-17171 GCF_030028105.1 Mobula birostris
GAGGTTGAAAATGTCCTTGAATAGTCACGTGAATTGGTTGGCACAGATTTTCAGAGCCTGAACTGGTACTCCATCGGGATATTTCACGTTGCGAGGGTTCACTGTCTTTAAAGGCAGCCGAGCATCCGCCTCTGAGACGGAAATCACTGGGTGATCAGATACAGCACGGAACTTCTCCCTTCCAAAGCAGGCAGAGAAGACATTGAGCCATCTGGTAATGAAGCATCACTGCCATTCATCCTATTGGGTTTCGCTTTGCAGGATGTAATGTATTGCAAACCCTGTCTGAGTTATCGCACATCCGATGTCACCTCGGATCTCGTTTGAATTTGTCTCTTCGTGCTTGAAATACCCTCCACAATCATATCTGGTTTTCAGGTACAGGCCTAGGTCGCCTGAGTTGAATGCCACAGATCTAGCATTCTGCAGACGACATGCATTCCTTAAGTCCTGTATTCTTTGACTGTTTAACTGTTACCTCTGTGGTACAATTTAACTCTTTGCTCTGTTTGTATTTGTACACAACCATTGGCTTGTTCCCAGCATATAGAACAAATTATTGAATAGTACAGCACAGCAACAGACCGTTTGGCCCATAAAATAGATCCAAACAATATGAAAAGTAAATTAGTAAACCCCGAAAATCTAATCCTTCCGACCAACACAAGGTCCATCTCCCTCCATCCTCCTCATGTCCATGTACCTATATAAACATTCTGTAAAAAACCCAAATGTACTTAGGTCCACCAATCCAGCAGTCTGAGTAAAAAAAAAACTTACCACCCACATCTCCTTTCAGACTATCCACTCTCACCTTCAACGTATTGGCCATTTCTACAATGTGATGAAGACACTCCATATCTACTCGATCTGCGCCTCGCATAATGTTATAAAGCTCTGTCTGATCTCCCCTCGGCCTCTGCTGCTCCAAAGAAAACAGCCCAAGTTAGTCAGGACACTTCTGTCAGCACACGCCATTTCAACCAGAAAGCATCCTGGTAAGCTTCTTCTGCTCTTTCTCCAATGCCTGGAAATCCTTCCTGTACTGCGTCAACCAGAACTATATGCAGTTCTGGAGATGTGGCCTAACCGAAGTCTTTTTAATGCTGCAACATCACCTCTTGAACTTTGAGCTCAATAACTCATCTCATTAAAACAAACATTTGATCAGCATCTTAACCGCAGAATTACCTCCGTAGTCACTTTCAAGGAGCTGTAAACTTGGACCTCAAACCGCTCTGCTCAGCAACACTGTTAATGGTCTTCACCCCGCTTAGCGCTTTACTACTTGCATTTGGCCTACCGAGGTGCAACACTTCACATTTATCTGTGTTCAGCTCCACCTGACATTTCACTGTCCTTATCTGCGAGTGATCTACATTGCACTGTGTTCTTTGCCGGATTTCTTCACTATCCACAACTGCACCACTTTTGGTATCATTAAAAAAAACTTATTAAACAACCCATCTACATTTTCATCCCAGTCATTTTAATATTTTACACATAGCAGGGAGCCCAGCACAGATCCCTGCCGAACACCACGAATTACAGACCTCCAGCTCAAATAAGCCTCTTCAAACACTTTCTTTAATCAAGAGGCACTTTGTTAAATGCCCGAATAAAATCCATGTAGACGACATCATCAGACCTACTTTCATCTACGTCTTTCGTCACCTTGTCAGAAAACTCAATCAAGTTGTGAAGCTGCGACCTTCCCAACAGGAAGACACGATGGCTCTCCCTAATTAGGCCGTGGCTTCCAAAAGCTCATATATACAATCTGGAAGAATGTAACCCAGAAATTTTTGTACAACTGACGTGTGACCTGCCGGTCTACAGTTCTCTGGATTTTACCTTGTTCCCTTCTTACATACAGGTTTAACATTCGCCACTCACTCATCCTCTGGGTACTCGCCTGTACCTAGGAAAGATATGAAACTGCTAGTCAAGGCACTCTCGCCTCTTGCTTCATTCAAAAGCTTGACGTAAACCCCATCAGGCCCCAGGATGTCTTTAACCTTAATACGCATTAGGAGACCCAATACTTCCACCTGCTTAATCTCAAAACTTCATGACATATTATATTTGCAGCACTGTCTCCTTGTCCACATCTTTTCCCCTTGGTAAACACTGAAGCAAAGGACTTATCATGTATTTCACTCATATTCTCCATATCCAAGCAACTGTTCCCCTCTTTATCCTTGAGGGGTCCTACCCTCTTCCCATTTATATTCTTTTCCTGATATATGCATACAGCGCCTTGGGATTCACCTTAATTCTACTTGCCAAGGACTCTTCATGGCCCCTCTTGGCTTTCGTAAATTCCTTTTTTCAGTTCTTTTCTTGATTCTGTATGATCTTCAACTTCTTCAGTTGTCCCCAACTTCCAAAACTTTACTTAAATTTCCTTTTTATTCTTGACTGAATTCTTCAGTTCTGTGGGCATTCAAGTTTCTCTTCTATTTCCTTCTCTGTCCTTCGTTCTAACAGGAAGATACATTTCCTGTACTCTGTGCAATTAATTTTTAAACACTCTCGGCATGTCTGATGTGGATTTACCAGAATAAAAGATATTTCCGATTAACCCTTCTTAGTTCGTGCCTAATGCCCTCCTAATTTGCCCTTCTCCTATTTGAAGATGACCCATCCTTATCTGTCGCTATCTTAAAAGTGAGGGAGTTGTGGTCTCAGTCATCTAGCTGCTCATCCACTAACTGTGCAGTTACCTGAATAGACCCATTACCCAACAGCAGGTAGTAGTACAATCCCGTTCGTTTGATAGCACGCTTCCTGTTCTTCGGTTCTCTTCAAATGAACTCAGTGTCTGAACCCTCCTGTGTGTAGCTGTGAAATCGTCCTCATTTGTAGTCCAACTCACACCTCTTTTACCTCCTTCTCTAGCTTTTCAAAAACTTCAAACACCTTGTAGATTAATCACGCCTCCCTGCCCACTTCTCAACCAAGTCTCTGTAATGGACGCAACATTACAGTCCCATGTACTGATCCCTGTTCCGTGTTCATCAACTTTACCCATAATATTCCTGACATTCAAATACACAGCATTCAAACTATATGTTTCATCTGTTAATTTGATTTTGCCTGTCCATACTTTCACCGATGTCTACCTTCGTGTCTAAACCTTCACTTAATGACCTGGTGTTCCGATTCCCCGCCCCCTGCAAAACGAGTTTAACCCCCCTCCTCCCGAATAGCATTAGCAAACATCCCGGCCACCATATTTCTTCCCCTCCAGGTCAGATGTAACGGGTCACTCTTCAAAAAGGTCACCCCCTAGCACAGAAAAAGGTTCCAATGATCCAGGCTTGAAACCCTGCCCCCTGCACCATCTCCTCTGTCACCTATTCATTTGTGCTGTCATCCTATACCGACATACACAAGCCCATGGCACCGGGAGTAATCCAGAAATTACTACCTTGGAGTTCCTTCTCCTCATCCTATATCCTAACTCTATACACTCAGTCTGTAGAACCTTTTCCACATGTTTGACAATGACATTGGTGCTAATATGCACCACGACCTCTGGCTGTTCACTCTTCCCCTTCAGAATATCCTGCAGCCGCTCTGGTACATCTGGACCAAGCATCCGGGAGGCAACACAGCATCCTGGAATCCCTTAATTATCAAGTCCCCTATCACTCATACGCTGCCAGGGTTTCTTCATATCATTTTGAACTTAATGAAATCAATGGAATCAGGTGCAGGCTACAGTTACCAGAAGTGTTTGTGGACTTGGTTTTACTGCCAAATAGAAAGTGACAATGCCGGATTTCTTCCGGAAACCAAAAGCGAGCTGCATGGTGCAGTAGCTGGCCCAGAGATAGCCCTTAGTGTACATGGGAGGCAGGAGGAAAAGGGAATATGAGACAGGGGAGTTACCGTAAATTGGGTTAGGACCATATCCGTGACAGATAAGTCCTTCAGAGACCGGGTCCAATTTTGGTCCAGGATGAGGAGCAGCTAGAGCCAGTGCCTGATTCCGGGAGCAACTCTCAGCAATACCAGGACCAGTGGAGTTGTCAAATTGTGGCTGGGTGGGAATATTTCACTGGAAACGTGATTATAATCACAAATTGCGGTAATGCCATTGTGTCCTACCCTGGTTCTGGAGGGGAGCTATGAGTGGAACTGGAATTATACCTTATTTCTGATGGAACCGGTTTTCTTTCAGAGACCAAAGGCAAGTTGGATGGTGTGTTCACTGGCCACAAAATACAGTCAGATGTGTGCATGGTGACAGAAGGAAAGAGGTTTCTTTCCAAACTCTATACACTCAGTATGTAGGATCTCATCTCATTTTGTGACAATGACATTGGTGCCAATTTGCACCAGGACCTCTGGATTTTCACTTTAACCCTTGACAAAATACTGCAGCTGCACCTATACATCCTGGATGCTAGCACCGGGGAGACAACACACCATCCTTGTGTCTCTTTTGTGGCCACAGTATCTCCTGCCGGTCTCCACTACTTAGTAAGTAATCTGTGACTATCACACTGCCTGACTTTACCCTTCCTCTGCTACAGGGGAACCGCCAGGGAATCCTCATCTCGTTTCGAACTTCGTAGAATCAGGTACAGGCAAAAGTTTCAAAAAGTGTTTGTGGACTCAAGCTGACTGTCTGAGAACTTCGAGTAAAAACTGTTACACTCTAGACATTGAAAATCACAGAGGTCAGGCCCAGAGGCCAAGTCTTGGCTGGTGTAAATAGAAGGTGACTACTCCGGTTTCCTTCCAGAGACCAAACGCGAGCTGAATGGTGCGTTCACTGGCTGTAAGATACTGTCAATTGTGCACATGGGTAACCGAAGAAAAGAGACGATGTGAGACGGGAGTGACCATGGCCAGGGTCAGGGTCATATCAATGACGGTGATGTCCTTCCCAGAGAGAGCCCGAGTTCATGGCCATAGTCTGAATTACATTGTAAAGACACAGGAATCATTAAGAAATCTCCCTGAAAGCACGTACTACGGGGCTTAATGACAACATTTATCGCATTGTTATGAGACTAGCCATATATGATGAATTATTGTCCTCAAAATCTGCCACATAATGATCTTGCACCTTATGATTTACCTTTCTCCGCAGCTCTTATACTTTGTTCTGCATTTTGTAAGTGTTTCAACTTGTACTACCGCAATACACTGCATTATTTTTTGACCCAGTATGCTATCACACCAACAAGAGGGGAGGCCTGTCAACATCTGACATTCTGCAACATTCAAGGGACAATTTTGAGTTCGGAAATTATTGAGCCTTCAGGAACGAATGATCATAACACTGTTAGTCTCGAAGTACTTTGGGGGAGGATATCAGCAAAAAGGAAAGTCCTTAGATTGAATTTCACAAATAAAAATTTTGTGCAGATGCGGCAAATACCTCAGAATGTAAACTGGAATAAACTGCTTGACATTGTGTCGGATGACGGACAGTGGTATCGATTTAAATAGGAAATACATGTGGTGCAGGAAATGTTCATGCCGAAGGTCAAGAAATGCAAAAAAAAAAAAGAGAGCGAAAGAAACAATAGATCAACGACATTGATGAGCAAAGATACATAAAAAATACTGAAGAAAAGACAGCTAAGTAAGGAACACAGAACGATTGGTAATACATTTTCATACAGGGCATATGAAATTATGAGAGCTATAGTTAAGTGGGAAATTCAGATTGCCAAAGAGAGGTTGAGAAGGATATTGCTGATAATATTAAGATTGACAAAGAGATTTTGTCAATACTTCAATCATAAAAGAAATCTTAAGTGGAAATTTAAATGTATTAAGAATAACAGAGGGGTGATAAATTATGCAGAGGAGGACATAGCAGATACTCTTAACTCTTATTTTGCTAAAACATTCACCTGCAAAGATGTTAAAAATAAAGTTGGTGAAGCTGATTCAGAGATCTTAGACAGTAAGTTCCTGCTTCAGCTGAAAAGGCTGAAGATAATTAAATCTCAGTGTCAGACAACAGATATCGAAGGGTAGTTAAAAAAGTCTATGATTAAAAATAAAAACACATAACAAGATTTTTTTTTCAAATCTCTGTGAAGATTTATGAAGTCTTTAAGGACTTGAAATGGGCTAAAATTTTCCTGGTACATATTATGGGTGACAGCATTGAACCCTTTAAGTATTTATCAGTAAGCTTAGCGTGTATCATGGGTAAGGTAAGAGAAACATTAACAAACATCGAGTTGAAAAAGCATCTGATAACAACAGTGATGCAGCAAGTGGGAATAAAAGGATCCTTGTCTGGATGACTGCCGGTGACTAATGGTGCTCCCCAGGGATTGATGTTGGGACCAGTACTTTTTGTTGTATATAAATGATTTAGATGATGAAATAGATTAACTCGTTGCCAAGTTTGCAGATGATGGGTTGATTGGTGCAGGGCAGGTAGTGTTGAGGAACAGGTAGGATGCAGAAGCTCTTCAACAGATAGGGAGGAAGGGCAAGGCAGTGGCAAATGAAATATCATGTTGGAAAATGCATTGTCATACATTTCGGTAGTGGTGATAAATGTGCAGACTTTTTTCTGAAAGGGGAGAATATCCAAAGTCTGAGAGGCAAAGGGACTTTGGAGTCATTGTGTGCAACACCCTAGAGGTTAACTTGGCGGATGAGTTAGTGGTGAGTCAGGCTAATGCAATGTCAGCATTCATTTCAGAGGTTTAGAATACTAGAGCAGGGATGTGATGCTGAGGCCTCACATTGAGCATTGTGTACAGTTTTGTGCTCCTCATCTCAGACGCGATGTACTGACATTGCAGAGGGTCTAAAGGAGGTTCACAAGGATGATTCCAGGAATGAAAGAGTTATTTCATTCTGGCATTCCAGGAATGAAAGAAGAACATTTGAAGACTCTGGGTCTGTAATCATTGGAAATCAGAAGGATGAGGGACGTTATCATTGAAACCTTTCGAATGTTGAAAGACCGAGACAGAGTAGATGTGGAAAGGATGTTTCCCATGATGGAAGAGTCCAGGACAAAAGGGCACAGACTCATGATAGAGGGGTGTCAATGAAAAATAGAGATGTGGAGAAATTTCCTTAGCCTTAGGCTGGTGAATTCCTGGAATTTTTTTGCTATGTGCTGTTGTGGAGTTCGTTGGGTGTATTTAAGGCAGGGATTGATAGGTTCTTGATTGGACATGACATCAAAGCTGATGGGGAAAAGGTCTGAAAATGGGTCTGAACAGGAGAAGGAAAGGATCAGTCATAATTGAATGTTGGAGCAGACTTGATGGGCCAAACGACCGAGTTCTGCTCCTCTTTCTTATATTGTTTTACGGTCTTCTGTCAGCAGAAAGGCAGCATGGGTTCAGAAAGAGTAAATCATGTTTTACTAACATGTTGAAGATTCATTAAGAGGGAAATAAAATTTAGGATAACAATAAAGAGGTGGTATCATTTCATTGAGTTCAGAAGGATTTTGAGAAGGTCCCAGAAGATGTTCAAAGTGGGTTTCCACAAGAATCATTTTTGGGGCTGCTATTGTTCTTATTTACATTAATGATTTGGATAAGCACAGAACTATTAAACTATTTAAGTTTGCAGATGACACAAATTAGAGAGATGGGCTAATAATCTTCAGGCAGCAGAATCAAAACAGGTAGACCTAAACAAAATCCTGAAGTGGGCAGATAGATGAGAGGTAAAATTTAATGTAAGTAAATGTATAATATTACATATAGGAAGTAGAAGTATCAGATATAAATATACAATGGGGGTCTTGAGTAAGAAAGTGCACTTTATGAGATAAATCTGAATGTCCTAGAAAACATCACTATCAACATCTAGGCAATGCACTGAATCAATTCAGAAGGCTAATATAATTTTCGGCTATATAATACGCTCAGAGGAGCTCAGAGCCAGAGACGTCTCCTAAAGCTGTTTCATACACTTGCGAGGCCACGCCTTGAGAACTGTGTACAATTCTGATCTCCATATTCTGCAAGGGATGTGAGGGCTCTGGAAAGGTATCCGAGAAGGGCAACTACTCTCATTGCAGGACTGCTGGGTGTGAGCTATGCAGAAAGATTGTGAGAATTGTAGCTATTTGGCCTAAGTTGACATAGAATGAGAGGAGATATGACAGAGGTGTTTAGAATCATTGAGGGTAGAGGTAAGTAGGATGCCAACTGCTGCTTCAAAATTAATCCATCAACAAGGGAACATGGAGACTGATTCAAGGGAGATTTTAGACTAACATCAGAAAGCAATTCTTTACGGAGTGATATGTCAGATACACAATGAACTCAACACTCTCACACAGAAGTATAGGCTGGCAGGTACAGAATGAACCACGCTCTCACACTGAACAAAAAAAGTCACGTACGTTCGAATGATGTTCGTAGACTTCAGTTCAGCATTGAACACAATCACTCCTCAGAAACTGACTGGAAAACTGAGCCTACTGGGCCTGAACATCTCCCTCTGCAACTGGATCCTAGACTTGCTGACTGGGAGACCTCAGTCAGTCCGGATTGGAAGCAGCATCTCCAACACCATCACACTGAGCACGGTAGCCTCACAGGGCTGTGTGCTCAGTCCACTGCTGTTCAATCTGCTGACCCACGACTGTGCTGCAACACACAGCTCGAAGCACATCATCAAGTTCGCTGAAAACATGGCCGTGGTGGGTCTCATCAGCAAGAACGATGAGTCAGCATACAGAGAGGAGGTGCAGCGGCTAACGGACTGGTGCAGAGCCAACAACCTGTCTCTGAATGTGAACAAAACAAAAGAGATGGTTATTAACTTCAGGAGGACACGGAACAACTACTCTCCGCTGAACATCGATGACTCCTCCGTAGAGATCGTTAAGATCACGAAATTTATTGGTATTCACCTGGCAGAGAATTTCACCTGGTCCCTTAACAGCAGCTCCGTAGAAAAGAAAGTCCAACAGCGTCTGTACTTTCTGCTAAGGATGAGAAAAGTCCATGTCCCACCCCCTATCCTCACTACATTCTACAGATGTTGTATTGAGATCATCCTGAGCAGTTGCATCAGTGTCTGGTTCGATAATTGCACCATCTCTGATCGCAAGACCCAGCAGCGGATAGTGAGGTCAGCTGAGAAGATCATTGGGATCTCTCTTCCCGCCATCAGAGACGTTTACACTACACACTGCATCCGTAAAGCAAACAACATTATGAAGGACCCCACGCAACCCCCATGCAAATTCTTCTCCCTCCTGCCATCTGGCAAAAGGCACCAAAGTATTCGGGCTCTCACGACCAGAATATGTAACTGTTTCTTCCCCAAAGTCATCAGATTCCTCAATACCCAGAGCCTGGACTGACACCAACCTACTGCCCTCTACAGTACCTATCGCCTTGTCTATTAATCATTGTAATGCCTGCACTGTTTTATGCACTTTATGCAGTCCTGGGTAGGTCTGTAGTCTAGTGTAGTTTTGTGTTGTTTTACGTAGTTCAGTGTAGTTTTTGTATTGTTCATGTAGCACCATGGTCCTGAAAAACGATGTCTCATTTTTAATCTGTACTGTATCAGCAGTTATGTCGAAATGACAACCATAAGTAACTTGTCTTGACTTGAAAGGAATGGCAGAGGGGAAGAAGCTGTCCCTCAGTCACTGAGTGTGGGACTTCAGGCTTCTGTACCCTCTGCCTGATGGTAACAGTGAGAAAGGGGCATGCCCTGAGTGCTGGAGGTCCTTAATAATGGACTTTCCCTTTCTGAGATACCGCTCCCTAAAGATCTCCTGGGTACTTTGTAGGCAAGTACCCAAGATAGAATAGACAAGATTTACAACCTTCTGCACTACTTTCGGTCCTGTGCAGTATCACACTGTATCATAGACTGACAGGTACAGAGTGAACCCCACACTCTCACACTGTACCAGAGACCAGGAGATACAGGAGGAGCACCACAATCCTGCAATCTATGCATTTGTTTCTGGCTGTCTTTCTGCGTGCTTGACCTATCAATCTGTCAGTTTGTCTGTCAGTCTCAGTCGGTCGGTGGGTCGGTCTCTCTCAGCCTCTCCCCCTCCCTCTGTCTCTCCCTCTCACTCTCCCTCCCCCTCCCCCTCTCACCTTTCATCCTCTCCCCCCTCCCTCTCCCCCACCCCTGCCCCTCTCCACCCCTCCCCTCTCTCTCTTTCCCTCCGCACTCCCCTTCCCCCTACACCTCTCTGCCACCCCTCTCCACCCCTCTCCCTCTCCAGCCTCCCTCTCCCCGCTCACTCTCTCCCTCTCCCTCTCTCCCTCTCCTCTTCTCTCCTCGTATTACTTCCAACAATTTACCTCACGCTTTTTTTTCTCTCGTTTAGTTCCAGCCGTTATGCACTTATTCATCTGCCAATTCCCAATATGTTTTTGTATTATTTAACAGTCTGTCCAACCCTTTGCAGATTGAAAAAAATATTCTCGAATTGTTTTGACCTTTGACAGTTTTGAGATACCCATTAAATGATCTTCCATCAGCAACATGACACAAAAAATGCTGAACTCAGCAGAGTTCTTTGTGTTGCCCTGGTTTGTCAACATCTTCAGATTTTCTGTTGTTTCTATATTAGCAACGTGCTTATTTTACCGTTTCCATCCGGTTCTCGGTCTCTCTACAGTATCTTTGTTCGAATCTGTGTTTGTGTATTTCGATTTGTATTGACTTCATTAATTACAGCCTTCATATACAAGAAAAGTAAAAATCTTTGTTATGTCTTTGTCTGAAAGCGCAATGTGCAATTTATAATAATTTATAATAAATAGTATGTACAACAGGATAGTCACTATAACATAGCAATACATTTTTGCAATTGTTTCTGTGTGTGTGTGAGAGAGGGAGAGAGAAGAGAGAGAGAGAGAGAGAGAGGGGGGGGGAGAGAGAGAGAGAGAATAGTATTGAATTACAGTGTTTGTTCAAGCAACTGTAATTAAACAAGTTAGTAATGTGTATAACCGTATCTCTGGAGACGAATCCTTTGTATAAATCTGGGCAATAGGAATGCATTAGCTGTCTGCCGGAGCTGTGAATACAGGAGCAACAGGAGCAGATTCTCGCTGAAATGGTGTATCCGGTCATCTGGCGGGTAGAAGCCTTTTACTATCCTTTTATTTCAGCCTTTGGAATTCCCGGTAAGCCGCAGTGTCAGCTGCCGTGGGATGTTGAAGTTTAATCCCAATGATGTGATTGATCCTGCCGCCGGTTTAAACTCTCACATTCCAGTCCCAGTATTCCGCATTTCAGGAATGGAGTGGAAACTCCGGGACTATAGATGCTGGGATTTCTATCTAAAAACAAACTGCTGCACGAAGTCAGCGAATCTGCCGATTTCTGTGGGACTGGGCTGGTCAGGCAGCGTTCTTCCAGCGGTTTGTGATTAATATTGAGATGTTCGGCTCTCTGCTTTTGGTCTTAGAGTAGCTGCACTGCATTTGCAAATACTGTGTTTTCAGCCCACGGAACTTATACCAATTGATAGTCTTCATTTGAATGTGAGAGATTATCTACTTAGGAACAACAATCAAACCGTCGACTGTAGTAACACTTTAGCAAATGTGAGGAGTTCCGTGTTGTAACACGGAACAGTTGCGGATTTTCGGTAAATGTCTGCGATATGACCGAATATGAAGCAGTTGATGGACAACACAATGAAGTCGATGCTGAGTCAATTAACACAACCGACGTGGTGTTTCATAGTTATCAATACTGTGAAATGTATTCCATTATATCTACACCTGACACGGTTACAGACATCCGACTACGGCACCGAGTTTCAGTTTTTTTTTAAATAAAAGGAGTTTGAATTTCTCTCAACTGCTTCCCTGTGATGGATTCAATGGGAGGCGTCATGTCTGTCTGTGAGGTTGTGTCAGACTGCGCTGTATCTGTTGGACTCAGTCAATGTTCTGTTGTAAAGTCAGTGAGGTGGCAAATGCTGGAATTGGAAACAAACTCTAAGCCCCAAACAGCTTATAGGAAAGAGAAACCAGTTAACACTCGTGTCAGGGGTCTCCCTGAGAACAGTTCCGAGGAGAGATACTTTAAATGTTTCCCACATACTCTGTTTTGCCTGGATGAGTGTTTTTGTTCCATCCTTCGGCTGTTCTGTCGCTGACAGGGATCGCCATGGAAGTTGATGATTGTCTGATGGAAGAATCTCGCCATCAGCGTCCGGATTTATTCATTTCATCCAGACGCGACGCTGACGGTGCCGGGAGAAACTTCTCATTCAGTAGTGACTCTGAGGAGGTATTTATCCAGTTTTAGGGCTTTCCGCTGCCGCTTCATATTTCGGCTATCAGTAAGTAATCCGTAGTCAGATCATACTGACTTTATTTTACTGTGTAAACTCCTTCAGTCTTCGCCACCTCTGCGCCCTCTCTCCGCTAAATACAACAATAAAGTAAAATTACAGAATCCCCTCAAACTGCTGCATTGGCTTCTGCTCAGTATTTTCTCAACTTTCTGTTCTCTGTCTCTCTTCCAGCGAACTTGGTGGCGATTGTGATCCTGTACCGGGGAAAGTGCGGTCTCTCCAAATGTGTCACACGCTACCTGGTGGGAACGGCAGCGGCCGATCTCCTGAACGTTATCTCCGATCCGCTGCTTAGGTGGACTGCTCGGATTTATTTCCCCCGATCATTCCTGAGAATCACTCCTGTGTGCAGAGTCGGTCTATTGGTGGTTAATGGGAGCATTGCGATCTCAGTCTGGCTGACTGTCGCTTTCACCGTCGATCGATTTGTGGCTATTTGCTGTGAGAATCTGAAAACAAAATATTGCACCGAGAGAACGGCGGCTGTGGTTATCGGGACAGTGAGCGTGCTGGCCTGTTTGGAGAGTGTGCCCTGGGGCTTTATAGACGGGCCTAGAGAAATAATTGACGGTATTCCCTGGGATTGTGCTCTTACACCGAGCTTCACAAACTCTCCTTCATGGGCAGCATTTGAGATGTTTGACCTCATTTTAACCCCTTGTGTCCCATTCTTTCTGATTTTGCTCTTCAATATTCTGACTGTCAGGCGGATTCTAGCGGCCAGTCGAGCCCGCAGGGGGCTCCGGGGACAAAAGACGGGAGAGAATGACAAGGACCGGGAGATTGAGAACCGACGCAAATCCATCGTTCTGCTCTTCAGCATAACCGGTAGTTTCATATTGTTGTGGGGAACAATGGTGGCTTTTTATATCTACAGACGGATTTCAATGAGTTTTGTTGATTCTGTCACGGATCCCCGTTACATCACAGAACACACAGCAGAAATGCTGCAGGTTCTCAGTTCCTGCACCAATACATGTATCTACGCCCTGGCTCAGAGCAAATTCCGAGAGGAACTGAAGAATGCGGTGAAATACCCACTGAATCCGATTTTGAAACTCATGAAACGTTAGAAATAAATGTTGTGAAGTTTTACGATTCAGCTGCCTTCATGCTCCCTGTTCTGTACCCCAACTTGTGGGTAAATGGAAACAATGTGATGAACAGAGTTGCAAAACAAACTCGAGAAAATCTGCAGATGATCGAAATACAGAACAACACGAATATAATAAGATCCTGACGAAAAATCTCGGTGACACACAAAATGCGATCTCGGCCGAAAATGTCGACTCTTTACTCCCTGCCTCACACAAAATGCTGGAGGAACTCAGTAGTTCAAGCAGTATCTATGGAAAAGAGGCAATTGTCGACGTTTCCGGTCGAGACCCTCATCACAGACTTGTCTATCTGTTTTTGGCTGTCTTTTTGCCTGCTTGACCTATCAATCTGTAAGCTTGCCTCGGTCGGTCCCTCTACCTCTCCTCGCCCCTCCCCTTACCTCTCTCCTCATCCCCCTCCCCCTCCACCTCCCCCTGCTCTTCTCCCCTCTCCCTACCCCTCTCCGTCTTCACCTCCACCTGTCCCCTGCTCCCTGCCCCCGCTCACTCTCTCCCTCTCCCGCTCTTTCTCTCCCTCGCCTCTCTTCTCCACGTCTTACTTCTAACAATTTACCACACGCTTTTCTTTCTCTCGTTCATTTCCAGCCGTCAAGCAGCTATTCATCTGCCAATTTCCAGTATGTTTTCTTTGTGTTATTTAACAGTCTGCCCAATCCTTTGCAGATTGAAATATTTATCCTTGATTTCTTTTAACCTTTGAGAGATTTGAGATACCCATTAAATGCTCTTCCATCAGCAACATGACACAAAAAATGCTGGAGCAACTCAGCAGAGTTCCTTGTGTTGCCCTGGTTTGCCAACATCTTCCGATTTCCTCTTTTTTCTATGTTAGCAACGTGGTTATTTTACCATTTCCATCCGGTTCTCGGTCTCTCTACCCTATCTTTGTTCGAATCTGTGTTTTGTATTTCGAATTGTTTTGACTTTATTACTTACATCCTTCATATATATGAGAAGTAAACATCGTTACGTTATGTCTCCGTCTAAATGTGCAATGTGCAATTTATAGTAATTTGTAATAAATAGCATGTACAACAGGTGAACTCCTGCCTGGTCAGCTTGGACCAGGAGAAAGCCTTGGACAGGGTATCGCACACGTGCTCTCAAAAATGGTATTTGGGGAGGGAATCCGGAGTTGGATCAGACTGTTCTACACAGACATCCGTAGTGCAGTTCAGGTCAAAGGGTGGGAAACAGACAGCTTCCCTATCAGGTCTAGAGTCAGACACTGCTGCCCGCCAACCCCCCCCACCCCCACCCCCGTCTTGTTTGTGTGCTGCATTGATCTCTTCGCCGAAGCCATCAGGAGGGATGAGGGCATAAGAGGGGTGACGCTGCCAGGCAGTGGAGGGACCCAAGTGAAAACCTCCCTGTACATGGACGATGTCACCATCTTCTGCTCTGATTCGAGGTCAGTTCGCAGGCTGATTGGCATCTGCGAGCAGTTTGCGCTAGCGTCGGGGGCCAGCGTCAACCGCACGAAGAGCGAAGCCATGCTCTTCGGCAACTGGCCCGACTGATCCAGTGTCCCCTTAACCGTCGGCTCTGATCACGTGAAGGTGTTGGGGATCTGGTTCGGAGGGGCCGAGGCGTGCAACAGGAACTGGCAGGAGCAGACTGCCAAGGTGTAAAAGAAACTGGGTCTGTAGGGAGGGCGCTCGCTGTCAATAACGGGCAAGAATCTGGTTATCAGATGTGAGGTGCTCTCAGGGCTGCTGTACTTGGCGCAAGTGTGGCCCGTCCCCCGCTCCTACAGCTCAGAAATCACCCGAGCTGTCCTCAGATTCGCCTGGGGATCCAAGATGGAGCGGGTCAGACGGACCGTCATGCACAAGCACCTGGACAATCGGGGCAAGAACGTCCCCAATGTTGCCCTCACCCTGATGGCCAGCTTCGTGTGTGGCTGCATCAGGTTGTATGTAGAACCCAGGTATGTGGGCACCAAGTACCACTATGTTCCCAGGTTCTACCTGTTGCCCTGGCTACGAAGGATGGCTCTGGCCTCACTCCCGCCCAACGCCCCAGTCAGCTGGTCGTTGCCGCCATACCTGTCCTTCGTAGAGAAGTTCTTCCAGGAGAACGCCTTTGACCACAGGGCCATCAGGCAGTGGTCGGCACGTAATGTCCTGCGGGCACTGCAGGAGAAGGACGTGATGGATACATTGGGGTGATTCCCTGACAGACCGTCCAGTTCATCTGGCAAAATGCCTCATCGCCAGATCTCACCTATAGGCACCCGGAACTCGCCTGGCTGGCGGTGAGAGAAGCCCTCCCAGTCAGAACCCTCCTGTACGCCCGGAAAGTCGTCTCCACACCCCACTGCCCACGGGAGGACTGCAGTGAGGAGGAGTCTGTGACCTACCTCTTTGCACACTGTCAGTTCGCAGAGAGGGTGTGGAGGAGGATGGACGGGCTAGTGTCATGTTTCATCCCCAGCAGCTATGTAACAGAGGACTCTCTGATCTACGGGAGGTTCCCGCGAAAGCACACGGAGACCAATATCCGGTGCTGCTGGCAGATCATCAACTCGGTAAACACGCTCTTTATTCGGCCCGAAACTTGATGATCTACCAGCACATGGAGATGTTCCTGGGAGAATGCTGCCGACTAGCACATTCTCGGCTGCAGGAGTACGTGCTGAGGGACGCATTGAAACTTGGTGCAGCCACCTCAAGGGCCCAGTGGGGAAGGACCACTATTTAGGGAGTGGGAAGGGTCGGGTGGCGGGCAGTATGCCCCTCGACAATGGTGTGGTAAGGTTAACCAGCGGAGCTCCACGTGGGTGGTCAAAAGTATAGATATGTAGAGACCATAAGGGAAACATATGTCAAGGATTGAGAGTCATTGAATGGTTTATCGTACAGAATTTTATTTTTGAATAAAGTATATTTTGAAATAATAAAAAAAAGCCATCTGTGAATGCAGGAGCAACCGAAATCACAGATTCTCACTGAAGTGGTTTATCCGCTCATCTGGCGGGTAGAAGCCTTTTAGTATCCTTTTACCGTCCTTTTATTTCTGCCTTTGGAATTCCCGGTAAGCCGCAGTGTCATCTGCCGTGGGTGGATGTTGAAGTTCAATCGGCCCGAATCGTCGACTCTTTACTCTTTGCCTCACACAAAATGCTGGAGGAACTCAGCTGTACAAGCAGATTCTATGGAAAAGAGTAAATTGTTGACGTTTCGAGCCGAGCCCCTCATCACAGACCTGACAACTGTTTACTCGTTTCCATTTGGTGTGTGTTGCTTCAGATTTACAAAACTGCTGTTTACAGCTGAAATCGGCGGTGCCAGTGGGCCTCACCATCTCACAGAATTGCCCTTTGTAGCTTTCGTCCCGCCCTGTTAAAATGCAGCTTGAGGCGAACCTGAAACAGAGAGAGAGAGAGGGAGAGAGAGGGGGGGGGGGAGAGAGAGAGAGAGAGAGAGAGAGAGAGAGAGAGAGAGAGAGAGAGAGAGAGAGAGAGAGAGAGAGAGAGAGAGAGAGAGAGGAGAGGGAGAGAGAGGGAGAGAGAGAGAGAGAGAGAGAGAGAGAGAGAGAATGTGTTCAGTTCTTATTGTCTTATTATTGAACTCACTTAGGTATTCACCAAAATTCTGTCTTAATTAGAGAACATGTACAATGAGGAAAAGTTGAGAAAGCTGCCTTTTGCTCTTTGGAGCAAAGGAGATTGATGGAGGTGTGTAAAATTAAAAAAGAAGAAAGATAGCGTGGATGCCCAGGGCCTTTTAGCCAGGGCGACA
>NW_027278190.1:0-17170 GCF_030028105.1 Mobula birostris
TTTCAGGGTATGTGATTTAGGGCATGAGTTTCAGGGCATGAGATTCAGGGCTTGAGTTTCAGGGCATGAGGTTCAGGGCATGAGTTTCAGGGCATGAGATTCAGGGCATGAGTTTCAGTGCAGGAACTTGAGGGCATGAGATTCAGTGCACGAGTTTCAGAGCATGAGATTCAGGGCATGAGATTCAGGGCATGATTTTCAAGGCAGGAGATTCAGGGCAGGTGTTTCAGTGCAGGAGTTTCAGGGCATGAGATTCAGGGCATGAGATTCAGAGCATGAGTTTCAGGGCATGAGATTCAGGGTAGGTATTTCAGGGCATGTAATTTAGGGCATAAGTTTCTGGCAGATGATTCAGGGCAGGAATTTTAGGGCATGTGATTCAGGGCATGAGTTTCAGTGCATGAGTTTCAGGGCAGTAGTTTCAGGGTATGTGATTTAGGGCATGAGTTTCAGGGCATGAGATTCAGGGCTTGAGTTTCAGGGCATGAGGTTCAGGGCATGAGTTTCAGGGCATGAGATTCAGGGCATCAGTTTCAGTGCAGGAACATGAGGGCATGAGATTCGGTGCACGAGTTTCAGAGCATGAGATTCAGGGCATGAGATTCAGGGCATGATTTTCAGGGCAGGAGATTCAGGGCAGGTGTTTCAGTGCAGGAGTTTCAGGGCATGAGATTCAGGGCATGAGATTCAGGGCATGCGTTTCAGGACAGGAGATTCAGGGCATGAGTTTCAGGGCATGAGTTTCAGGGCATGAGTTTCAGGCAGGAGTTTCAGGGCATGTGATTCGGTGCGTGAGTTTCAGGATATGAGATACATGGCATGAGTTTCAGTGCAGGAGTTTCAGGGCATGAGATTCAGGGCATGAGTTTCAGGGTAGGTGATTCAGGGCAGGAGTTTCAGGACATGAGATTCAGGCATGAGTTTCAGTGCAGGACCTTGAGGTCATGAGATTCAGTGCACCAGTTTCAGAGCGTGAGATTCAGGGCATGAGATTCAGGGCATGAGTTTCAAAGCAGGAGATTTAGGGCAGGTGTTTCAGTGCAGGAGTTTCAGGGCATGAGATTCAGGGCATGAGATTCAGGGCATGAGTTTTAGAACAGGAGATTCAGGGAATGAGTTTCAGGGCATGCGTTTCAAGGCAGGAGTTTCAGGGCATGTAATTCAGGGCGTGAGTTTCAGGATATGAGATTCATGGCATGAGTTTCAGTGCAGGAGTTTCAAGGCATGAGATTCAGGGCATGAGATTCAGGACAGGAGTTTCAAGGCATGAAATTCAGGGCTTGAGTTTCACTGCATGAGTTTGAGGGCAGGAGTTTCAGGGCATGAGATTCAGGGCATGAGTTTCTGGGCAGATGATTCAGAGCAGGAGTTTTAGGGCATGTGATTCAGGGCATGAGTTTCAGTGCATGAGTTTCAGGGCAGGAGATTCAGGGTATGAGATTTAGGGCATGAGTTTCAGTGCATGAGATTCATGGCTTGAGTTTCAGGGCATGATTTTCAGGGCAGGAGATTCAGGGCAGGTGTTTCAGTGCAGGAGTTTCTGGCATGAGATTCAGGGCATGAGATTCAGGGCATGAGTTTCAGGATATGAGATTCATGGCATGAGTTTCAGGGCAGGAGTTTCAGGGCATGAGTTTCAGTGCATAAGTTTGAGGGCAGGAGTTTCAAGGCATGAGATTCAGGGCATGAGTTTCAGTGCATGAGTTTGAGGGCAGGAGTTTCAGGGCATGAGATTCAGGGCATGAGTTTCAGGGCATGAGATTCAGGGCAGATATTTCAGGGCATGTAATTCAGGGCATGAGTTTCTGGGCAGCTGATTCAGGGCAGGAGTTATAGGGCATGTGATTCAGGGCATGAGTTTCAGGGCATGAGTTTCAGGGCAGGAGTTTCAGGGCATGTAATTCAGGGCGTGAGTTTCAGGATATGAGATTCATGGCATGAGTTTCAGTGCAGGAGTTTCAGGGCATGAGAGTCAGGGCATGAGTTTCAGGGCATGAGATTCAGGGCAGGTATTTCAGGGCATGTAATTCAGGGCATGAGTTTCTGGGCAGATGATTCAGGGCAGGAGTTTTAGGGCATGTGATTCAGGGCATGAGTTTCAGTGCATGAGTTTCAGGGCAGGAGTTTCAGGGTATGTGATTTCGGGCAAGAGTTTCAGGGCATGAGATTCAGGGCTTGAGTTTCAGGGCATGAGATTCAGGGCATGATTTTCAGGGCAGGAGATTCAGGGCAGGTCTTTCAGTGCAGGAGTTTCAGGGCATGAGATTCAGGGCATGAGTTTCAGGACAGGAGATTCAGGGCATGAGTTTCAGGGCATGAGTTTCAGGGCATGAGTTTCAGGGCAGGAGTTTCAGGGCATCTGATTCAGGGCGTAAGTTTCAGGATATGAGATTCATGGCATGAGTTTCAGTGCAGGAGTTTCAGGGCATGAGATTCAGGGCTTGAGTTTCAGGGTAGGTGATTCAGGGCAGGAGTTTCAGGACATGAGATTCACGGCATGAGTTTCAGTGCAGGAACCTGAGGTCATGAGAATCAGTGCACGAGTTTCAAAGCATGAGATTCAGGTCATGAGATTCAGGGCATGAGTTTCAGGGCAGGAGATTCAGGGCAGGTGTTTCAGTGCAGGAGTTTCAGGGAATGAGATTCAGGGCATGAGTTTCAGGGCATGAGTTTCAGGGCAGGAGTTTCAGGGCATGTAATTCAGGGCGTGAGTTTCAGGATATGAGATTCATGGCATGAGTTTCAGTGCAGGAGTTTCAGGGCATGAGATTCAGGGCGTGAGTTTCAGGGCATGAGATTCAGGGCAGGTATTTCAGGGCATGTAATTCAGGGCATGAGTTTCTGGGCAGATGATTCAGGGCAGGAGTTTTAGGGCATGTGATTCAGGGCATTAGTTTCAGTGCATGAGTTTCAGTGCAGGAGTTTCAGGGCAAGAGATTCAGGGCATGAGTTTCAGGGCATGAGATTCAGGGCAGGTATTTCAGGGCATGTAATTCAGGGCATGAGTTTCTGGCAGATGATTCAGGGCAGGAGTTTTAGGGCATGTGATTCAGGGCATGAGTTTCAGTGCATGAGTTTCAGGGCAGGAGTTTCAGGGTATGTGATTTAGGGCAAGAGTTTCAGAGCATGAGATTCAGGGCTTGAGTTTCAGGGCATGAGGTTCAGGGCATGAGTTTCAGGGCATGAGATTCAGGGCATGAGTTTCAGTGCACGAGTTTTAGAGCATGAGATTCAGGGCTTCATTTTCAGGGCAGGAGATTCAGGGCAGGTGTTTCAGTGCAGGAGTTTCAGGGCATGAGATTCAGGGCATGAGTTTCAGTGCATGAATTTGAGGGCAGGAGTTTCAAGGCATGAGATTCAGGGCATGAGTTTCAGTGCATGAGTTTGAGGGCAGGAGTTTCAGGGCATGAGATTCAGGGCATGAGTTTCAGGGCATGAGATTCAGGGCAGGTATTTCAGGGCATGTAATTCAGGGCATGAGTTTCTGGGCAGATGATTCAGGGCATGAGTTTTAGGGCATGTGATTCAGGGCATGAGTTTCAGTGCATGAGTTTCAGGGCAGGAGTTTCAGGGTATGTGATTTAGGGCATGAGTTTCAGGGCATGAGATTCAGGGCTTGAGATTCAGGGCATGAGGTTCAGGGCATGAGTTTCAGGGCATGAGATTCAGGGCTTGAGTTTCAGTGCAGGAACTTGAGGGCATGAGATTCAGTGCACGAGTTTCAGAGCATGAGATTCAGGGCATGAGATTCAGGTCATGATTTTCAAGGCAGGAGATTCAGGGCAGGTGTTTCAGTGCAGGAGTTTCAGGACATGAGATTCAGGGCATGAGTTTCAGTGCAGTAACTTGAGGTCATGAGATTCAGTGCACGAGTTTCAGAGCGTGAGATTCAGGGCATGAGATTCAGGGCATGAGTTTCAGGGCAGGAGATTCAGGGCAGGTGTTTCAGTGCAGGAGTTTCAGGGCATGAGATTCAGGACATGAGATTCAGGGCATGAGTTTTAGGACAGGAGATTCAGGGCATGAGTTTCAGGGCATGAGTTTCAGGGCAGGAGTTTCAGGGCATGTAATTCAGGGCGTGAGTTTCAGGATATGAGATTCATGGCATGAGTTTCAGTGCAGGAGTTTCAGGGCATGAGATTCAGGGCATGTGTTTCAGGGCATGAGATTCAGGGCAGGTATTTCAGGGCATGTAATTCAGGGCATGAGTTTCTGGGCAGATGATTCAGGCCATGAGTTTTAGGGCATGTGATTCAGGGCATGAGTTTCAGTGCATGAGTTTCAGGGCAGGAGTTTCAGGGTATGTGATTTAGGGCATGAGTTTCAGGGCATGAGATTCAGGGCTTGAGTTTCAGGGAATGAGGTTCAGGGCATGAGTTTCAGGGCATGAGATTCAGGGCATGAGTTTCAGTGCAGGAACGTGAGGACATGAGATTCAGTGCACGAGTTTCAGAGCATGAGATTCAGGGCATGATTTTTAAGGCAGGAGATTCAGGGCTGGTGTTTCAGTGCAGGAGTTTCAGGGCATGAGATTCAGGGCATGAGATTCAGGGCATGAGTTTCAGGGCATGAGATTCAGGGCAGGTATTTCAGGGCATGTAATTCAGGTCATGAGTTTCTGGGCAGATGATTCAGGGCAGGAATTTTAGGGCATGTGATTCAGGGCATGTAATTCAGGGCATGAGTTTCTGGGCAGATGATTCAGGGCAGGAATTTTAGGGCATGTGATTCAGGGCATGAGTTTCAGTGCATGAGTTTCAGGGCAGTAGTTTCAGGGTATGTGATTTAGGGTATGAGTTTCAGGGCATGAGATTCAGGGCTTGAGTTTCAGGGCATGAGATTCAGGGCAGGAGTTTTAGGGCATGTGATTCAGGGCACGAGTTTGAGTGCATGAGTTTCAGGGCAGGAGTTTCAGGGTATGTGATTTAGGGCATGAGTTTCAGAGCATGAGATTCAGGGCATGAGATTCAGGGTATGATTTTCAGGGCAGGAGATTCAGGGCAGGTGTTTCAGTGCAGGAGTTTCAGGGCATGAGATTCAGAGCATGAGATTCAGGGCATGATTTTTAGGACAGGAGATTCAGGGCATGAGTTTCAGGGCATGAGTTTCAGGGCAGGAGTTTCAGGGCATGTAATTCAGGGCGTGAGTTTCAGGATATGAGATTCATGGCATGAGTTTGAGTGCAGGAGTTTCAGGGCATGAGATTCAGTGCATGAGTTTCAGGGCATGAGATTCAGGGCAGGTATTTCAGGGCATGTAATTCAGGGCATGAGTTTCTGGGCAGATGATTCAGGGCAGGAGTTTTAGGGCATGAGATTCAGGGCATGAGATTCAGGGCATGAGTTTCAGGGCATGAGATTCAGGGCAGGTATTTCAGGGCATGTAATTCAGGGCATGATTTTCTGGGCAGATGATTCAGGGCAGGAATTTTAGGGCATGTGATTCAGGGCATGAGTTTCAGTGCATGAGTTTCAGGGCAGTAGTTTCAGGGTATGTGATTTAGGGCATGAGTTTCAGGGCATGAGATTCAGGGCTTGAGTTTCAGGGCATGAGGTTCAGGGCATGAGTTTCAGGGCATGAGTTTCAGGGCAGGAGTTTTAGGGCATGTGATTCAGGGCATGAGTTTGAGTGCATGAGTTTCAGGGCAGGAGTTTCAGGGTATGTGATTTAGGGCATGAGATTCCGGGCATGAGATTCAGGGCTTGAGTTTCAGGGCATGAGGTTCAGGGCATGAGTTTCAGGTCATGAGATTCAGGGCATGAGTTTCAGTGCAGGAACTTGAGGGCATGAGATTCAGGGCATGAGTTTCAGAGCATGAGATTCAGGGCTTGAGATTCAGGGCATGATTTTCAGGGCAGGAGTTTCAGGGCAGGTGTTTCAGTGCAGGAGTTTCAGGGCATGAGATTCAGGGCATGAGATTCAGGGCATGAGTTTCAGGACAGGAAATTCAGGGCATGAGTTTCAGGGCATGAGTTTCAGGGCAGGAGTTTCAGGGCATGTGATTCAGGGCGTGAGTTTCAGGATATGAGATTCATGGCATGAGTTTCAGTGCAGGAGTTTCAGGGCATGAGTTTCAGGACTTGAGTTTCAGGGCATGAGGTTCAGGGCATGAGTTTCAGGTCATGAGATTCAGGGCATGAGTTTCAGTGCAGGAACTTGAGGGATGAGATTCAGGGCATGAGTTTCAGTGCATGAGATTCAGGGCATGAGATTCAGGGCATGATTTTCAGGGCAGGAGATTCAGGGCAGGTGTTTCAGTGCAGGAGTTTCAGGGCATGAGATTCAGGGCATGTGATTCAGGGCATGAGTTTCAGGACAGGAAATTCAGGGCATGAGTTTCAGGGCATGAGTTTCAGGGCAGGAGTTTCAGGGCATGTGATTCAGGGCGTGAGTTTCAGGATATGAGATTCATGGCATGAGTTTCAGTGCAGGAGTTTCAGGGCATGAGTTTCAGGGCTTGAGTTTCAGGGCATGAGGTTCAGGGCATGAGTTTCAGGTCATGAGATTCAGGGCATGAGTTTCAGTGCAGGAACTTGAGGGGATGAGATTCAGGGCATGAGTTTCAGTGCATGAGATTCAGGGCATGAGATTCAGGGCATGATTTTCAGGGCAGGAGATTCAGGGCAGGTGTTTCAGTGCAGGAGTTTCAGGGCATGAGATTCAGGGCATGATTTTCAGGGCATGTGATTCAGGGCATGAGTTTCAGGACAGGAAATTCTGGGCATGAGATTCAGGGAATGAGTTTCAGGGCATGCGTTTCAAGGCAGGAGTTTCAGGGCATGTAATTCAGGGCGTGAGTTTCAGGATATGAGATTCATGGCATGAGTTTCAGTGCAGGAGTTTCAAGGCATGAGATTCAGGGCATGAGATTCAGGACAGGAGTTTCAAGGCATGAAATTCAGGGCTTGAGTTTCACTGCATGAGTTTGAGGGCAGGAGTTTCAGGGCATGAGATTCAGGGCATGAGTTTCTGGGCAGATGATTCAGAGCAGGAGTTTTAGGGCATGTGATTCAGGGCATGAGTTTCAGTGCATGAGTTTCAGGGCAGGAGATTCAGGGTATGAGATTTAGGGCATGAGTTTCAGTGCATGAGATTCATGGCTTGAGTTTCAGGGCATGATTTTCAGGGCAGGAGATTCAGGGCAGGTGTTTCAGTGCAGGAGTTTCTGGGCATGAGATTCAGGGCATGAGATTCAGGGCATGAGTTTCAGGATATGAGATTCATGGCATGAGTTTCAGTGCAGGAGTTTCAGGGCATGAGTTTCAGTGCATAAGTTTGAGGGCAGGAGTTTCAAGGCATGAGATTCAGGGCATGAGTTTCAGTGCATGAGTTTGAGGGCAGGAGTTTCAGGGCATGGGATTCAGGGCATGAGTTTCAGGGCATGAGATTCAGGGCAGATATTTCAGGGCATGTAATTCAGGGCATGAGTTTCTGGGCAGCTGATTCAGGGCAGGAGTTATAGGGCATGTGATTCAGGGCATGAGTTTCAGGGCATGAGTTTCAGGGCAGGAGTTTCAGGGCATGTAATTCAGGGCGTGAGTTTCAGGATATGAGATTCATGGCATGAGTTTCAGTGCAGGAGTTTCAGGGCATGAGAGTCAGGGCATGAGTTTCAGGGCATGAGATTCAGGGCAGGTATTTCAGGGCATGTAATTCAGGGCATGAGTTTCTGGGCAGATGATTCAGGGCAGGAGTTTTAGGGCATGTGATTCAGGGCATGAGTTTCAGTGCATGAGTTTCAGGGCAGGAGTTTCAGGGTATGTGATTTCGGGCAAGAGTTTCAGGGCATGAGATTCAGGGCTTGAGTTTCAGGGCATGAGATTCAGGGCATGATTTTCAGGGCAGGAGATTCAGGGCAGGTCTTTCAGTGCCGGAGTTTCAGGGCATGAGATTCAGGGCATGGGTTTCAGGACAGGAGATTCAGGGCATGAGTTTCAGGGCATGAGTTTCAGGGCATGAGTTTCAGGGCAGGAGTTTCAGGGCATCTGATTCAGGGCGTAAGTTTCAGGATATGAGATTCATGGCATGAGTTTCAGTGCAGGAGTTTCAGGGCATGAGATTCAGGGCTTGAGTTTCAGGGTAGGTGATTCAGGGCAGGAGTTTCAGGACATGAGATTCACGGCATGAGTTTCAGTGCAGGAACCTGAGGTCATGAGATTCAGTGCACGAGTTTCAAAGCATGAGATTCAGGTCATGAGATTCAGGGCATGAGTTTCAGGGCAGGAGATTCAGGGCAGGTGTTTCAGTGCAGGAGTTTCAGGGAATGAGATTCAGGGCATGAGTTTCAGGGCATGAGTTTCAGGGCAGGAGTTTCAGGGCATGTAATTCAGGGCGTGAGTTTCAGGATATGAGATTCATGGCATGAGTTTCAGTGCAGGAGTTTCAGGGCATGAGATTCAGGGCGTGAGTTTCAGGGCATGAGATTCAGGGCAGGTATTTCAGGGCATGTAATTCAGGGCATGAGTTTCTGGGCAGATGATTCAGGGCAGGAGTTTTAGGGCATGTGATTCAGGGCATTAGTTTCAGTGCATGAGTTTCAGTGCAGGAGTTTCAGGGCAAGAGATTCAGGGCATGAGTTTCAGGGCATGAGATTCAGGGCAGGTATTTCAGGGCATGTAATTCAGGGCATGAGTTTCTGGGCAGATGATTCAGGGCAGGAGTTTTAGGGCATGTGATTCAGGGCATGAGTTTCAGTGCATGAGTTTCAGGGCAGGAGTTTCAGGGTATGTGATTTAGGGCAAGAGTTTCAGAGCATGAGATTCAGGGCTTGAGTTTCAGGGCATGAGGTTCAGGGCATGAGTTTCAGGGCATGAGATTCAGGGCATGAGTTTCAGTGCAGTTAATTGAGGGCATGAGATTCAGTGCACGAGTTTTAGAGCATGAGATTCAGGGCTTCATTTTCAGGGCAGGAGATTCAGGGCAGGTGTTTCAGTGCAGGAGTTTCAGGGCATGAGATTCAGGGCATGAGTTTCAGTGCATGAATTTGAGGGCAGGAGTTTCAAGGCATGAGATTCAGGGCATGAGTTTCAGTGCATGAGTTTGAGGGCAGGAGTTTCAGGGCATGAGATTCAGGGCATGAGTTTCAGGGCATGAGATTCAGGGCAGGTATTTCAGGGCATGTAATTCAGGGCATGAGTTTCTGGGCAGATGATTCAGGGCATGAGTTTTAGGGCATGTGATTCAGGGCATGAGTTTCAGTGCATGAGTTTCAGGGCAGGAGTTTCAGGGTATGTGATTTAGGGCATGAGTTTCAGGGCATGAGATTCAGGGCTTGAGATTCAGGGCATGAGGTTCAGGGCATGAGTTTCAGGGCATGAGATTCAGGGCTTGAGTTTCAGTGCAGGAACTTGAGGGCATGAGATTCAGTGCACGAGTTTCAGAGCATGAGATTCAGGGCATGAGATTCAGGTCATGATTTTCAAGGCAGGAGATTCAGGGCAGGTGTTTCAGTGCAGGAGTTTCAGGACATGAGATTCAGGGCATGAGTTTCAGTGCAGTAACTTGAGGTCATGAGATTCAGTGCACGAGTTTCAGAGCGTGAGATTCAGGGCATGAGATTCAGGGCATGAGTTTCAGGGCAGGAGATTCAGGGCAGGTGTTTCAGTGCAGGAGTTTCAGGGCATGAGATTCAGGACATGAGATTCAGGGCATGAGTTTTAGGACAGGAGATTCAGGGCATGAGTTTCAGGGCAGGAGTTTCAGGGCATGTAATTCAGGGCGTGAGTTTCAGGATATGAGATTCATGGCATGAGTTTCAGTGCAGGAGTTTCAGGGCATGAGATTCAGGGCATGAGTTTCAGGGCATGAGATTCAGGGCAGGTATTTCAGGGCATGTAATTCAGGGCATGAGTTTCTGGGCAGATGATTCAGGCCATGAGTTTTAGGGCATGTGATTCAGGGCATGAGTTTCAGTGCATGAGTTTCAGGGCAGGAGTTTCAGGGTATGTGATTTAGGGCATGAGTTTCAGGGCATGAGATTCAGGGCTTGAGTTTCAGGGAATGAGGTTCAGGGCATGAGTTTCAGGGCATGAGATTCAGGGCATGAGTTTCAGTGCAGGAACGTGAGGACATGAGATTCAGTGCACGAGTTTCAGAGCATGAGATTCAGGGCATGATTTTTAAGGCAGGAGATTCAGGGCTGGTGTTTCAGTGCAGGAGTTTCAGGGCATGAGATTCAGGGCATGAGATTCAGGGCATGAGTTTCAGGGCATGAGATTCAGGGCAGGTATTTCAGGGCATGTAATTCAGGTCATGAGTTTCTGGGCAGATGATTCAGGGCAGGAATTTTAGGGCATGTGATTCAGGGCATGTAATTCAGGGCATGAGTTTCTGGGCAGATGATTCAGGGCAGGAATTTTAGGGCATGTGATTCAGGGCATGAGTTTCAGTGCATGAGTTTCAGGGCAGTAGTTTCAGGGTATGTGATTTAGGGTATGAGTTTCAGGGCATGAGATTCAGGGCTTGAGTTTCAGGGCATGAGATTCAGGGCAGGAGTTTTAGGGCATGTGATTCAGGGCACGAGTTTGAGTGCATGAGTTTCAGGGCAGGAGTTTCAGGGTATGTGATTTAGGGCATGAGTTTCAGAGCATGAGATTCAGGGCATGAGATTCAGGGTATGATTTTCAGGGCAGGAGATTCAGGGCAGGTGTTTCAGTGCAGGAGTTTCAGGGCATGAGATTCAGAGCATGAGATTCAGGGCATGATTTTTAGGACAGGAGATTCAGGGCATGAGTTTCAGGGCATGAGTTTCAGGGCAGGAGTTTCAGGGCATGTAATTCAGGGCGTGAGTTTCAGGATATGAGATTCATGGCATGAGTTTGAGTGCAGGAGTTTCAGGGCATGAGATTCAGTGCATGAGTTTCAGGGCATGAGATTCAGGGCAGGTATTTCAGGGCATGTAATTCAGGGCATGTGTTTCTGGGCAGATGATTCAGGGCAGGAGTTTTAGGGCATGAGATTCAGGGCATGAGATTCAGGGCATGAGTTTCAGGGCATGAGATTCAGGGCAGGTATTTCAGGGCATGTAATTCAGGGCATGATTTTCTGGGCAGATGATTCAGGGCAGGAATTTTAGGGCATGTGATTCAGGGCATGAGTTTCAGTGCATGAGTTTCAGGGCAGTAGTTTCAGGGTATGTGATTTAGGGCATGAGTTTCAGGGCATGAGATTCAGGGCTTGAGTTTCAGGGCATGAGGTTCAGGGCATGAGTTTCAGGGCATGAGTTTCAGGGCAGGAGTTTTAGGGCATGTGATTCAGGGCATGAGTTTGAGTGCATGAGTTTCAGGGCAGGAGTTTCAGGGTATGTGATTTAGGGCATGAGATTCCGGGCATGAGATTCAGGGCTTGAGTTTCAGGGCATGAGGTTCAGGGCATGAGTTTCAGGTCATGAGATTCAGGGCATGAGTTTCAGTGCAGGAACTTGAGGGCATGAGATTCAGGGCATGAGTTTCAGAGCATGAGATTCAGGGCTTGAGATTCAGGGCATGATTTTCAGGGCAGGAGTTTCAGGGCAGGTGTTTCAGTGCAGGAGTTTCAGGGCATGAGATTCAGGGCATGAGATTCAGGGCATGAGTTTCAGGACAGGAAATTCAGGGCATGAGTTTCAGGGCATGAGTTTCAGGGCAGGAGTTTCAGGGCATGTGATTCAGGGCGTGAGTTTCAGGATATGAGATTCATGGCATGAGTTTCAGTGCAGGAGTTTCAGGGCATGAGTTTCAGGACTTGAGTTTCAGGGCATGAGGTTCAGGGCATGAGTTTCAGGTCATGAGATTCAGGGCATGAGTTTCAGTGCAGGAACTTGAGGGGATGAGATTCAGGGCATGAGTTTCAGTGCATGAGATTCAGGGCATGAGATTCAGGGCATGATTTTCAGGGCAGGAGATTCAGGGCAGGTGTTTCAGTGCAGGAGTTTCAGGGCATGAGATTCAGGGCATGTGATTCAGGGCATGAGTTTCAGGACAGGAAATTCAGGGCATGAGTTTCAGGGCATGAGTTTCAGGGCAGGAGTTTCAGGGCATGTGATTCAGGGCGTGAGTTTCAGGATATGAGATTCATGGCATGAGTTTCAGTGCAGGAGTTTCAGGGCATGAGTTTCAGGGCTTGAGTTTCAGGGCATGAGGTTCAGGGCATGAGTTTCAGGTCATGAGATTCAGGGCATGAGTTTCAGTGCAGGAACTTGAGGGGATGAGATTCAGGGCATGAGTTTCAGTGCATGAGATTCAGGGCATGAGATTCAGGGCATGATTTTCAGGGCAGGAGATTCAGGGCAGGTGTTTCAGTGCAGGAGTTTCAGGGCATGAGATTCAGGGCATGATTTTCAGGGCATGTGATTCAGGGCATGAGTTTCAGGACAGGAAATTCAGGGCATGAGTTTCAGGGCATGAGTTTCAGGGCAGGAGTTTCAGGGCATGTGATTCAGGGCGTGAGTTTCAGGATATGAGATTCATGGCATGAGTTTCAGTGCAGGAGTTTCAGGGCATGAGATTCAGGGCATGAGTTTCAGAGCATGAGATTCAGGGCATGAGATTCAGGGCATGATTTTCAGGGCAGGAGATTCAGGGCAGGTGTTTCAGTGCAGGAGTTTCAGGGCATGAGATTCAGGGCATGAGATTCAGGGCATGAGTTTCAGGACAGGAGATTCAGGGCATGAGTTTCAGGGCATGAGTTTCAGGGCATGAGATTCAGGGCATGAGATTCAGGGCTTCATTTTCAGGGCAGGAGATTCAGGGCAGGTGTTTCAGTGCCGGAGTTTCAGGGCACGAGATTCAGGGCATGAGATTCAGGGCATGAGTTTCAGGGCATGAGTTTCAGGGCATGAGTTTCAGGGCAGGAGTTTCAGGGCATGTGATTCAAGGCGTGAGTTTCAGGATATGAGATTCATGGCATGAGTTTCAGTGCAGGTGTTCCAGGGCATGAGACTCAGGGCATGAGTTTCAGTGCATGAGTTTGAGGGCAGGAGTTTCAAGGCATGAGATTCAGGGCATGAGTTTCAGTGCATGAGTTTGAGGGCAGGAGTTTCAGGGCATGAGATTCAGGGCATGAGTTTCAGGGCATGAGATTCAGGGCAGGTATTTCAGGGCATGTAATTCAGGGCATGAGTTTCTGGGCAGATGATTCAGGGCATGAGTTTTAGGGCATGTGATTCAGGGCATGAGTTTCAGTGCATGAGTTTCAGGGCAGGAGTTTCAGGGTATGTGATGTAGGGCATGAGTTTCAGGGCATGAGATTCAGGGCTTGAGATTCAGGGCATGAGTTTCAGAGCATGAGATTCAGGGCATGAGATTCAGGGCATGAATTTCAAGGCAGGAGATTCAGGGCAGGTGTTTCAGTGCAGGAGTTTCAGGGCATGAGATTCAGGGCATGAGATTCAGGGCATGAGATTCAGGGCTTCATTTTCAGGGCAGGAGATTCAGGGCAGGTGTTTCAGTGCAGGAGTTTCATGGCACGAGATTCAGGGCATGAGATTCCGGGCATGAGTTTCAGGGCAGGAGTTTCAGGGCAGGAGTTTCAGGGCATGTGATTCAAGGCGTGAGTTTCAGGATATGAGATTCATGGCATGAGTTTCAGGGCATGAGATTCAGGGCAGGTATTTCAGGGCATGTAATTCAGGGCATGAGTTTCTGGGCATGAGTTTCTGGGCAGATGATTCAGGGCATGAGTTTTAGGCATGTGATTCAGGGCATGAGTTTCAGGGCAGGAGTTTCATGGTATGTGATTTAGGGCATGAGTTTCAGGGCATGAGATTCAGGGCTTGAGTTTCAGGGCATGAGGTTCGGGGCATGAGTTTCAGGGCATGAGATTCAGGCTTGAGTTTCAGTGCAGGAACTTGAGGGCATGAGATTCAGTGCACGAGTTTCAGAGCATGAGATTCAGGGCATGAGATTCAGGTCATGATTTTCAAGGCAGGAGGTTCAGGGCAGGTGTTTCAGTGCAGGGAGCTTCAGGACGTGAGATTCAGGGCATGAGTTTCAGTGCAGTAACTTGAGGTCATGAGATTCAGTGCACGAGTTTCAGAGCGTGAGATTCAGGGCATGAGATTCAGGGCATGAGTTTCAGGGCAGGAGATTCAGGGCAGGTGTTTCAGTGCAGGAGTTTCAGGGCATGAGATTCAGGACATGAGATTCAGGGCATGAGTTTTAGGACAGGAGATTCAGGGCATGAGTTTCAGGGCATGAGTTTCAGGGCATGAGTTTCAGGGCAGGAGTTTGAGGGCATGTAATTCAGGGCATGAGTTTCAGGACATGAGATTCAGGGCATGAGTTTCAGTGCAGGAACCTGAGGTCATGAGATTCAGTGCACGAGTTTCAAAGCATGAGATTCAGGTCATGAGATTCAGGGCATGAGTTTCAGGGCAGGAGATTCAGGGCAGGTGTTTCAGTGCAGGCGTTTCAGGGAATGAGATTCAGGGCATGAGTTTCAGGGCAGGAGTTTCAGGGCATGTAATTCAGGGCGTGAGTTTCAGGATATGAGATTCATGGCATGAGTTTCAGTGCAGGAGTTTCAGGGCATGAGATTCAGGGCGTGAGTTTCAGGGCATGAGATTCAGGGCAGGTATTTCAGGGCATGTAATTCAGGGCATGAGTTTCTGGGCAGATGATTCAGGGCAGGAGTTTTAGGGCATGTGATTCAGGGCATTAGTTTCAGTGCATGAGTTTCAGTGCAGGAGTTTCAGGGCAAGAGATTCAGGGCATGAGTTTCAGGGCATGAGATTCAGGGCAGGTATTTCAGGGCATGTAATTCAGGGCATGAGTTTCTGGGCAGATGATTCAGGGCAGGAGTTTTAGGGCATGTGATTCAGGGCATGAGTTTCAGTGCATGAGTTTCAGGGCAGGAGTTTCAGGGTATGTGATTTAGGGCAAGAGTTTCAGGGCATGAGATTCAGGGCTTGAGTTTCAGGGCATGAGGTTCAGGGCATGAGTTTCAGGGCATGAGATTCAGGGCATGAGTTTCAGTGCAGTTAATTGAGGGCATGAGATTCAGTGCACGAGTTTTAGAGCATGAGATTCAGGGCTTCATTTTCAGGGCAGGAGATTCAGGGCAGGTGTTTCAGTGCAGGAGTTTCAGCGCATGAGATTCAGGGCATGAGTTTCTGTGCATGAATTTGAGGGCAGGAGTTTCAAGGCATGAGATTCAGGGCATGAGTTTCAGTGCATGAGTTTGAGGGCAGGAGTTTCAGGGCATGAGATTCAGGGCATGAGTTTCAGGGCATGAGATTCAGGGCAGGTATTTCAGGGCATGTAATTCAGGGCATGAGTTTCTGGGCAGATGATTCAGGGAATGAGTTTTAGGGCATGTGATTCAGGGCATGAGTTTCAGTGCATGAGTTTCAGGGCAGGAGTTTCAGGGTATGTGATTTAGGGCATGAGTTTTCAGGGCATGAGATTCAGGGCTTGAGTTTCAGGGCATGAGGTTCAGGGCATGGGTTTCGGGGCATGAGATTCAGGGCTTGAGTTTCAGTGCAGGAACTTGAGGGCATGAGATTCAGTGCACGAGTTTCAGAGCATGAGATTCAGGGCATGAGATTCAGGGCATGAGTTTCAGTGCAGGAACCTGAGGTCATGAGATTCAGTGCACGAGTTTCAGAGCGTGAGATTCAGGGCATGAGATTCAGGGCATGAGTTTCAGGGCAGGAGATTCAGGGCAGATGTTTCAGTGCCAGGAGTTTCAGGGCATGAGATTCAGGACATGAGATTCAGGGCATGAGTTTTAGGACAGGAGATTCAGGGCATGAGTTTCAGTGCAGGAACCTGAGGTCATGAGATTCAGTGCACGAGTTTCAGAGCGTGAGATTCAGGGCATGAGATTCAGGGCATGAGTTTCAGGGCAGGAGATTCAGGGCAGGTGTTTCAGTGCAGGAGTTTCAGGGCATGAGATTCAGGACATGAGATTCAGGGCATGAGTTTTAGGACAGGAGATTCAGGGCATGAGTTTCAGGGCATGAGTTTCAGGGCATGAGTTTCAGGGCAGGAGTTTCAGGGCATGTAATTCAGGGCGTGAGTTTCAGGATATGAGATTCATGGCATGAGTTTCAGTGCAGGAGTTTCAGGGCATGAGATTCAGGGCATGAGTTTCAGGGCATGAGATTCAGGGCAGGTATTTCAGGGCATGTAATTCAGGGCATGAGTTTCTGGGCAGATGATTCAGGCCATGAGTTTTAGGGGATGTGATTCAGGGCATGAGTTTCAGTGCATGAGTTTCAGGGCAGGAGTTTCAGGGTATGTGATTTAGGGCATGAGTTTCAGGGCATGAGATTCAGGGCTTGAGTTTCAGGGAATGAGGTTCAGGGCATGAGTTTCAGGGCATGAGATTCAGGGCATGAGTTTCAGTGCAGGAACTTGAGGACATGAGATTCAGTGCACGAGTTTCAGAGCATGAGATTCAGGGCATGAGATTCAGGGCATGATTTTTAAGGCAGGAGATTCAGGGCTGGTGTTTCAGTGCAGGAGTTTCAGGGCATGAGATTCAGGGCATGAGATTCAGGGCATGAGTTTTCAGGGCATGAGATTCAGGGCAGGTGTTTCAGGGGCATGTAATTCAGGTCATGAGTTTCTGGGCAGATGATTCAGGGCAGGAATTTTAGGGCATGTGATTCAGGGCATGTAATTCAGGGCATGAGTTTCTGGGCAGATGATTCAGGGCAGGAATTTTAGGGCATGTGATTCAGGGCATGAGTTTCAGTGCATGAGTTTCAGGGCAGTAGTTTCAGGGTATGTGATTTAGGGTATGAGTTTCAGGGCATGAGATTCAGGGCTTGAGTTTCAGGGCATGAGATTCAGGGCAGGAGTTTTAGGGCATGTGATTCAGGGCACGAGTTTGAGTGCATGAGTTTCAGGGCAGGAGTTTCAGGGTATGTGATTTAGGGCATGAGTTTCAGAGCATGAGATTCAGGGCATGAGATTCAGGGTATGATTTTCAGGACAGGAGATTCAGGGCATGAGTTTCAGGGCATGAGTTTCAGGGCAGGAGTTTCAGGGGCATGTAATTCAGGGCGTGAGTTTCAGGATATGAGATTCATGGCATGAGTTTGAGTGCAGGAGTTTCAGGGCATGAGATTCAGGGCATGAGTTTCAGGGCATGAGATTCAGGGCAGGTATTTCAGGGCATGTAATTCAGGGCATGAGTTTCTGGGCAGATGATTCAGGGCAGGAGTTTTAGGGCATGAGATTCAGGG